>NW_007578520.1:123946-156824 GCF_000690725.1 Stegastes partitus | reverse complement strand
CCTGGTTTTGTTTGGAGCTGCTGTCGTTTGTAGATCGGTGTGTCAGAGTTGGAACTTTGGCTTTCTGTGAGAACAGGGTGTCGGTTATAATACCACAATACTCTCATTACTAAGTGTTGATTAATAATACAGAACGTTCCCAGTTAAACACATTTCACAAAGTTTGTATAAAATATTTGACTTTAAGCTCAAAGTAAAAGCTTTTGTTTTTATTTTTTTACTCCTTTCAGTCGACCAAGAGGAACATCCCCATGCTGTTTGTGAGGGGGGACGGCGTCGTCCTCGTCGCTCCTCCTCTCAGGGTGGGTTAACCTGGACGATGCCCGCCGCGAAGAAGAGTTTGCGCCGGCTGGGAAGTTTCAGATCCGAAAGGAAGCGGGTTCTGCTTCTGTCCAAAACAAGGGGAGTTTGATCCCACAGACTTTTGCCCACATCATCCTCTTATTTTACACGAGTGAAATTTAACAAACTATTAACGTTCTTTTGCAAAACATGTTTTGAGTAAAGGGGAAAAAAAGGAGGAGGGGGTCTTTTGGAATGATCAGTGTTATTTCTGTTAATGTGGGCAAGTAGTTGTTAGATTGATTTTGGGATTATTGGGGAAATCAGGCCACAATTTGAGTTCTCTGAATATTTCAACACATATTCAGTTCAGCCGGTTATTAATCCATACAAGTTTAGTTGTTAGGCCTGAACATTAAAAATTAAGCTTGACTCAGCTTTAGAGGACTTGGATGAGTCGCTGTGAGCTGCTTCAGTTCTCCTCCAACCGTCTGATGTGACCAAATTAAAGCAACATTTACTTAACGGGGGGTTTTTTATGATTCTGGATTTTGAAATTTCTCGTGTAACTACGTTGGTTCCCAGGAAAAAGTCTCACAGTTACTCCAAACCCGTGATCTGTGAATGTTGAGTTTCTGTTGGATGGTTTTAGTTGCATCTTTTTATATGTATTTTTTTAGTTTTTTTTTTGTGGGATGTGGGAATACGTCAGATGTGTAAACGTTTGTTTTCATTTGGTAAAGTTGAATAATAAAAAAAAAAAGTAATTGGAGAAAGAAACTGTCTGAAGTCTGGTGTGATTTTTGTAACTGGTACCATGATTTATATTTATTTATGCGACCACTAAACTCTGGGTCCCTCATCGTGCTAATTTACTGTAAAATTCTTTGCATCGTTTTAGGAATTGATCGTTTACTGTAAACAAGCTGGACACAATAAACTCATTTGTTCTGCAATATGAATATTCTCCACTGAAAGTAGAAGTCAAATAGAGAGACGTTCACACAGCTGTTTTTACTGCATTTTATATGACAGGTGTGTTAATGGAGGGGCAACATTCTAATGTAGCATTAAGGGGACCTAATTTTAATTAATTTATGCCTACGTACTGTTGGGCAAGTTTGTAATAATAATGTGGAAAAATTTGGAATCGCTGCAGGAGCCCAAACCTCCTTATTTGTCAACTGGTTTAATATAAATAACAGACGAAGCGTATTTGTTGGGGATTTTTCACCGCTAAAGGGCCCTTTGTCAAAATCTTACACGCAGTCGTCCTCAAGTGTATTCATGCCTTCATCACATTGTTTTTAAATTGTGGTTTAACAGAAATATTTAAAAAAAGGGTATTTTGGTTTTGGCTTCACTGCTCATCAGCAAAGTGCTCTCATTTGTCTGGGACAGTTTTTTTATTTTTTATTTTTTTAAATTATTCTTTTCAACCACAATTTAAAAGCAATGTCATATTTCACTAAATTATAATTTAGCAAATTTTTATTTATTTTTACTTTTTTCAATTTCTAGTTATTTGAGTGACTGTTGTGAAGTTTGTCTTTTCTTTACATGATGCGTGCTGCAAAAACGGTCCTTAATCGAACTGTCTACACTCCTTCGTGTTCGAAGACAACAGCCTGAAACACATCTTAATTTATAATAATGCATCATATTCAACAATTTTCAAATTAAAATCCTAGTTTGCTCTTTAACTAATAGCTGCATCTTGGAGTAAAAAGTCACAAAAACAAGTCGTGTAAGTTAGAAGCACTTCAGAACCTTATTCAAGAAATGCAGTGAGTTGTTGTATTGTTGCAGTTCAGCCACTAGATGTCAGTACAGATCTTCTGCAGCGTCCCTTGAACAGGTGATGGTGAAGATCATCTCCATCCAAGAACCTGTCGGTGTCCCCACAGACCGACACTTCACTCCTGTGTAACTGAGGTCTTTAACTCGTCCTTAAATTTCTGAATAATTAGCTGCTTTCATCTTTATTATTACTGCTCCCAGCTTCAGAGAGATGGAGCGAATCTGATAAAAACTGCAAGTTTTCTGGAAAAAAAAAAAAAAAGGTGACTTGATGGTAAAATCAGTGAGTCATCCAACCTCTTCAGATGCTTCATGTGGTGATATCAGCAGAAATCAATACGCAGAATTGTGATTCACTAATGCTTCAGTGGCCTTGTGGGTGCAGAACTGGTTCAGATAGAAATGACACCGATGGAAGAACAGTGAGGGAGGTAAAGCTGGAGAAAAACATCAGGTAGATTGCTACTGGTCATATGTAGTTCTTGAAAAAAGCACTTTTTGGCAAGTATAACCCATATTTGGCCATGGTACTGTTGGTCAGTCCACTACTTTGGTACAGACTCAACAACTAATGGATGGATTTCTATCAACTATCGCACATTTCCAGTCAACAGATTGTTCACAAATCTGGTTTATGGCCAAATACATGTGAACTTAATGGCATTTCCATCAACCTCTGCTGGTCAGGGCCATTTCTCAAACCTTGTCTGACTGCGCCTCTTTCACGTCTGATTCACTTTTCCCACCAATTGTCCCCGAAATCAAAACTGAACTTTCATTTGGGGCCATAAACACAGCGTTTCGGTACAGCTTGTGCTTTTATCATTCTGTCAGTAGCGTGTTTAGATATCGTGTCCAGTACAGGATGGAGATGCTGCAGAACAACTGAGTAGCTTTTCACCGCCTCCCTCAGTCCTTGAACATTAAATACATCCAAGGTTTTTGTCCAAATCAGTGCCTTTTTGTGCTGCAACAATATTACAATAAAACCCTTTGTTTGTAGGTTTTATGTACTGTGGGCTTGGAACTGCTTCACCAGACAGTGCCTGGTCAGGATCTCCAGGGTCACCTCAGTACTAAACTGTTTAAATTGCAGCCTGCAGCATTAAAGCCTCTGTATGAGCTTCTGCTAGCTCTAATTCAGACACTACTAATGGATGCACTGTTTATGGCTTGCCTCGTATTTACAGACTTGCTGCAGTATTTTCAGCATCTATTTGCACATTTGTTTTTGCCATTTGGGATTCATTTGCACATTTGTTATTACCTGTATTGTGTTTTAGTGCCGTGCATACAGTCGTCCTCAAATGTATTCATACCTTCCATTAAAGAAAAGGCAAAATTCACAATAGTCACTCAAATAACTAGAAACTGAAAAAAGTAATAATAAATAAAAATTTGTTAAATTATAATTTAGTGAAATAAGATGTTGCTTTTGAATTGTGGTTGAAAAGAATAATTTAAAAAACAAAACAAAACTGTCCCGAACAAATTAGGTTGTTTAACAGAATATTAGTTTACGGGTCCCATCATGCCTGTTTGCTTGTTTGTTTGTTTGTTTGTTTGTTTTTTAAAAATATTTCTATTGAACCACAATTCAAAAGTAATGTGATTATTTTCAATAAATTTTTATTTATTATTACTTTGGTCAATTCCACCTTACTTCAGTGACTAATTTTTTTTTTTATTCCTTCTTTGATGAGAGGGTGTGAATACATCTGAGGACGACTGTCGTGGTAAACAGGCAGTACTACTGACATACAGTTTTTATTGCTTGCACCATGTGTACATCTTTATAGACTTGCTGCAGTATTTCAGGTATTTATTTGCACATTTCTGGTTGCATCTTGTCCTACATTTGCACACTTGCTGTTACTTGTATTGTGTTTTCGTGCCGTGCATAAACGTTACTATACATTTCTTGCAGGTTTTTTTTTCTTTTAATAATAATAGTGTATAAATGCACTTTTTAATGACGCATGAGACAAATTCTTGACTTGTGCAAACTTTGTCTAAGAAATTACCTGCAGCATGATATTGCAAGGGGCTGGAGTGGTGGTTAGCACCGTTGCCTCTCAGCTAGAAGGTCGCCGGTTTGCACCCCGATGAGGGCACCCGGGATCTTTTGCATGTTCTCCCCGTGCAGCATGGGTTCTCTCCGGGTTCTCCGGCTTCCTCCCACACAGTCCAGAAACATGTTGAGGTTAATTTGTGATTCTAAATTGTCCGTAGGTGTGAATGTGAGTGTGCTTGGTTGTCTGTCTCTAAGTGTAGCCCTGTGATAGACTGGTTACCTGTCCAGGTGAACCTGCCTTCACCCTGAGTCAGCTGGGATAGACTCCAGCCCCCCGCGACCCTAGTGAGGATTAAGTGGTGTATAGATAATGGATGGATGATATTGCAAAGAAAAAAAGATGTTTTTAGCTGAATTGTTCATGTCTTTACAGCAAAAACTGGACTTTTGTAGTTGCCAAACCTCTCGTGTCTAACAGGAACATAACCTGCCTGCATATTACCTTTATGGGACATTTTCATCTTTAATTGAAAGGAAAAGCAGCGTGACGACGTGTCTCCTTGCAGCAGGCAGATGCTGACTGGTAATAAGGCGTGGGAATAAATGGAAATGTTTATTAGCTCCTCCTGCGATTCCAGCGACTGTGTTTGTATTGAGCACTAATCATGTGGAGTTTTTTGTTTTTTTACCAGCTACATCACCATCACCGCCCCATTATCACCGCACAAATCTGTCTCCAAGGGCCAATTACAGGAGCCTAACAACAAAAGGACAAGACCGTAATGCACTTAAACGAGGAGCTCGGCATCTTTGTGCATCTATCAGCCAATCAGAGTGATTAAAGTAAAACACAGCTCTATGAAACAACGCAAATTATTTACAAATTTGATAAAGGATTTGCAGGCTTTTATGCAGAGCTTTTAATCCTTCCACAGTTGTTGTAATAATAATAATTTAATGCAGTAAATATGTCATACAAGAGTATAATCATTACAATCATCAGCAAATGATGCAGTGCAGCTTCCCAGTTCCCAAGAGTCTGTATCATAAAATGCCTTTTAAATGGGGAACTTGCAGTGTTTTACTTCTGCTCCTCTGAATGAGTCGTTTTTATTGGCGGGAAGTCAGAGGTTGAGGATGAACCGCTGAGCGAGAGGAAGCTCAAGGAGGTGCGCTCAAGAACTGGTCGCTGCAGGTCACAAAGTCTTTGCGATCCCCGTTGACGCTGAATGCATCGAGCAGAGTCGGGCTCGTCAGTAGCAGAAAGAGCATTTCGGCTTCACGTTAAGCTGCAGACAGAACACCTTGCACAGCACAAAAGGTCTGGATTTATTTTGGCTGCACTCCTGTCCACGCCTTTATACTGTTGACGAATTACAACAGGTGCAGGTATACGTCTTTCAGGATAAAGTTTATTGACTTTTTGCTCTGCCCCCTTTCTTGAGTGCATTTAGAACTGTTCAAAAAGACGTTAATGAACTGCAGTGCCCCCTTCTGGTCATTCAGTAGTGGTAGTCATAGGGCAGGAACCTCAAGGTCGATTCGTGCTTTTGATTCATGAAACAACAATGATGTAAATTTTGTTGTCCACCCAAATCCGTGAGGCTGTGTGAGGAGGCTTTTCCATCATCCACACCTTTAGAATTCATCATTAAACGAGTTGTAATTGAAGTAGCTGGACTTTGGAGGTGCTTTGCTTCCCATCGACGGCGCCCAAACACACTAGGAAGTCCTAAAAATTCTCCACAAACCCTGTGCAGCGCCCAAAACACCAAAACACCTCAGGAACACTCACATTTACAAGATGCCGCAGCCTGTTCTGTAAACTAGCTGTGATATCCCGTCATTAGAGCGAAGCCACAGCCTTTCAGAAACATCCAACGAGGAGTCATGTGTTTTCCTTTGAGTTTGAAAACGTGACTGTCTGGGTTGCAGAGAGACGAAGTTGTAGAGTGACTAGAACCACGTGTGCCTCCCGTCCGTCTGCTCTCAGAGTTCGTATCGATCCCTTAATGTTTCTGCACGCGGTCAATTAAAGGCAATCGGCCCTTAAAACACAACGTGACTGCTTTGTCTGCTGCGACTCGTCCTCCGATGTTGTTGCCTTGGACCAACAACTACAGCTTATAGAAGCCAAAGCGCAACACCGCTGAAGGTCGCTGGTTGTTGCCTCCAATAGAATTAAAGCGTTGAATTCTAAGTCAGTACAGTTTTCAGACATTAGCTAAACTGGCTCTTTCTGATAAGCGTGTTGTTGCATTAACAGGCCCTCAAGAGATTCTGGTATCCAGTTTTCTTTGGTACATAAACGTTGATGTTCTTGTTGGTTTTAATGTGCTTTACATCAAGTCTTGGGATTTTTATTGTATACATTTAAATTACATGTATAATGATTAAAGCAGCTGGTAGCACTGTCGCCTCGCAGCAAGAAGGTTTGCGTCCTAGTGGGGGCACCATGGAGTCTCCATGTTCTCCCCGTGCAGCGTGGGTTCTCTCCGGGTTCTCCGGCTTCCTCCCACACAGTCCAGAAACATGTTGAGGTTAATTGGTGATTGTAAATTGTCCGTAGGTGTGAATGTGAGTGTGCTTGGTTGTCTGTCTCTAAGTGTAGCCCTGTGATAGACTGGTTACCTGTCCAGGTGAACCTGCCTTCACCCTGAGTCAGCTGGGATAGACTCCAGCCCCCCATGACCCTGGTGAGGATTAATGTATAGATAATGGATGGATGGATGATTTAAGCTGTATGTTCATAGTTTAGCAGCACTTATGGACATCATGCACCGACAAAAACACATCCATTCAACATTTTTGCTGTGAAAACCTCCGTAATTGACAAACTATCTCCCAGTTAACAAAAAATACTTTCATATCAGTGCCTTTTCTCTGGTGACTGTCACTAATGGTGGGCAATTTTACAATTTTTCAGTTACATCTATTTGTAATAATAGGGTCATGTTGATAGACTTGCAAACGTACGTTAACAGACAATTTTCTTGAAATAAAATGTCTAAAAATCAGTCAAATAAAAAGGGAAAAAAAAAATATGTAAACTGATTTTTTTTTTTTCCTCTTCGTTTTTCAGTCCACACTAAGCAGCAGCGGCTCAGTAGAGCTGAAGTGGAAAACTATCCATGAGTGCCTGTTTAGGTTTATCCACCCATGAGGTTGTCTGGCTTTAAATTGCTCAATTCTCCGAGATGAGGGTTGGTAACAGATGCAAAATTGCCATCCTTGCGCTGAGGTAGCTGCAGGCGGTGGAGGATTCTTGTAGCTGCTGAGTGACCATCCTTATTAAATGAGATTTTTTTTTTTGTTGCTGCACAGAGAAAGACAATTTAAATCCGAACACCGCTTCATTTTCATACAAATAGAGGACCGATGTTATTGTGGCATTGAATAACTACGCCTCAAGCTTATGGGATATGTTTAGACCCTAAAGGAGCTTCACTCTGTCGTTGTCATTGCAGCAGCTGACTGGCAGCCTCAAAAACTTATGTCATCCAGGTCTTTGAGGCTCGCCAGCAGATAAATAGCGAGTGACTTCATGCCTCGCGAGTCTCTGCGCTTGTGTCAGAGACGCTTTTCGGGTTCTAATCACTGAAGCTCTGATGTGATGAGGCCACATTGCTGAGCATTCACACTCGGGCTGAGAATGCCTCTGATGTGGCCTGAGTTATTTAAATCTGCCCCTGTCACTTTTCCTCCGGCAGCCAACGTCAACACCGGTGTCGTCATCTGTGGATTAGAGAGGCGCCCTCGTGACTCGCCGGAAGGTTGTTGGTCAGGATTTCGGGATATTTTTTGCCCAAATATGTCGTTAGGAGTCGCGTTTTGCCATATTTTTGGGAAAGAGTGGGTTGAGGATTGGAATCTGTGCAAGTATATAATGCTGTATATAATGCTTTGTGTATATAGTACTTTGTTTAAATTATTTTTATTTCTAGTATTCTTATTTTTATTCTTATTTGCACTGCTGCTATTGTCGTGTTCTTCCACACAAGTTTCGTTGTACTTCTGCACAATGACAATAAAGTCTCTTTATCTTTATCTAAGTTGTCTTTCACACCAACCATACGGTGGGGTTTTGAGGTTCTCACTTGAGTATTTTGTGGGTCATTTAACTGCGTCTTTCTTGTTTTGAGATGTGGGCCCTCTTTGTTTGAGAGCATTTGATGAAGTTTTTGTGAAATTACTGGGATTAATAATAAGAGCTGATTCTGCTGCACTGACCCACAGCTTTGCATGATATAAGCAAAAAATTCTTATATATTAAAAGGGTGTTTTCACATCAGCGCCACCAGATTACCTTGTAAAAAGACGCCTAGTTTAATTAATTGTCTTTCCCAACTTCTAGCATCAAGTATTTAACCATATCTCAGCTGCCATTTGTTGCAAACTCACACCATCCGTCTTTAAATGTGACAAAGGTTCCACCCAGATTTGAACTCAGATCGCTGGATTCAAAGTCCAGAGTGCTAACCGTTACACCGTGGAACCTACACCTGCCAGCGCTTTAATTATTCACACCTCAAAGCGCACACAAGTGCAGCATTAATCCTCTAATCCAATTCTCAGAAAGATACCGAGTGTTCGTCCAAATGTCAGACTAATGGAGATGCAGGTGGGGTAAGAGGGTGTTCAGTTGCTTTGCAAGATTCAACCAATGTCCCCGTGGGGCTGTTTGTGGGGCTGTTGGGTTCATGTGCATGTTTTATAGTTGCACCGACACTCAAGCTCAGAGTCTTTATTTTGTATCTGTGCCTGATTTTATTCATTAATTTGAAGAGTGAAAGCTGCACAAGACGCCGACATCAGACACACGATTATCTTCTAAAAACATCCATTTCAAGGCTCTGGTTCATTGCTAACCAGCTCCTCTGTCTCCTTACCTTCTAAATGCTTCACTTTCTTCCCCAACTTTAGCTCACACACCCTGGGTTTATCACACTTTATTCCCTTTTGGCCTCACTTAAAACGGTGCATGTTCCCTAAAACCACCAACAAGACTTAAAAGAGCCCGCAGAGCTCTTTAGAGCTGCAAAACCGGGTGTTAAGTGTTAATCTGGTGCTGACGTGCTGCTTTCATCTTTCGGCCTCGGTGTTTGCGGACTGCATGTCGGTACACGACCACAGACCGCGCTTGATAAGAAGAACTGGAAATAGACTCACAATGGAGCTTTGTCACATGGCGACGCATTGTGGACGGGAACGACGGCACGCAGAAGGACACGTAGCGAACATCAGCGCCAACGTGCACGCTCGCACACATGCACGTTAAAAGTGCCATTTAGTCCGGCATGTGGCCCACATACACCAAAATAAACCGATTCAAGGCTTGCGGAGCCTCGGATCAATGTGTCCTTGAATGAAAAAAAACAAACCAGACTCTCACACACTGCTTCTCCTCTCATGGAGGTGTCAGAAATATCACCGGCCTCCTACCGTCTGCCGCCTATTTCTGTATTTAACACCGAGCAGTGTAACACAACTCGGTGTTTAACTTAATACGGAGCTGTTATGGGTTCCTGGGGCCGCTGCCAGATGTTGCTCTGAGCTGCTGATGTTCAAAAAATTCCTGCTAAAAACTCCCATTATTGTGTGGGCGGGATTATGCCAGATCAAAAATTCTCCTTGGAAACCCGCTTTCAACTAAATCCTTATGTGGCTTGTGTTTTTTTTTCTTTTTGGCGTCCCACAGGTGTCCTTGAACGCAGCTGCAGTTGTGACAGTAACAGGACCAGGACCAGGAGAAGGTTGCACTTTTGACACTTTTGCAGGCTGCCGGTGCGGATCATATTCTTCGAGTGTGTTATGTAATCTATCTGTAATTTTGGCATCCTGATTTTGTAAGTGCTGATCTGGTCTTTACACAAAACATCTGCTGCTCAAGGAGGTTTTGGCTGTCATGTGTTGCGCAGACTGTAAAGCCTCCTGAGGCACATTTGTAATTAGTGCTATCAGGCTATGAAACAAATGACAAAAGGGGGGTGCGCACGTGCTCTTGAGTCTTGTTTTTCATGTGGAAAACTTGTGCCATCGTGGGTAAATCCCAGCGCGTTGGTGGACCGTCAAAAAAAAAAAAAAAAAGCTCCGTAAAAGTTTTCAGCGGCCTCTTTACTGTTCCCCGTGTGTCTGTTATTCGGGGTCCACATGAGAACGTGCTGCGTCTGTGTTTATGTGTAATCAGCCTTCACCGAGCCGACCTCCTCCCTCCCTCCCTCCCTCCCTCCTTCCCCGCCGCTCCCAGCGGATAAGTCCTGGACTGGATTTCTTTCCCAGTACAAACTCTGTATATGTGTATGTGTGTCTTTCTCATAGGGTTACATAACATCATGTCACGGCTGCTCGGCAGAACACACACGTGATGTCGTTGCTAAATCCCTGCAATCCTCTTTCTGTCTGACTGTATTCTGTACATTGCACATGCAGCCTACTTTGTTTATGATGTGTGTGTGTGTGTGTGTGTGTGTGTGGCATACCTGCTTTGTTTGCAAGTAAAAGTGCTGGATTTGTAGGCGTTGATTGCAGGTTGATATGGTCTTGTGTTTTTTTGTTTTTTTAAGTGATTTGATTACAGGTTCGATGCCCACAGCTGCAGCTAAACAATCTGTTATTTGCAGTTTTGTCAGTTCGTTCTGTTCGTATCACAGTAGTTACACACCGGTTGGTCGCCTTCCCCCTCGTATCGAACACATTAAAAAAAACAAGTGGGCTCCTGTAGATGATGCCAAAAGGCTGTCGCTTTGTACTTTTTTTACAGCGATAGTTAGAGGTTGGATCGTAGCGCAGAGTCGATGTGACTGTTCCTGAGGTGTGCCAAACACAGTGGGCAGACGGACAACATGATTTGGACAATTTAGAACTTCTCGCTGTGTTTGGGCACCGTGCACACATCAGAGCACCTCCAGTTACTTCAACCGTTTTAATGCTGAATTATAAAAAGCGTGGATGATGGAGAGTTTCCTCGTACGGTCCCTCCTCATAACAAGCGTTTGTTTTCGAGCACCGTTTGTGTTCTTGGCACACGTGCGGTCGGTGTGCTCGCAGTGCGAACAGTCTGTGCAGTCACAAAGTTTTTTTTTAGCTGCACATGGAGTACCCTTGTAGGCACTGAGAGAATGAACTGTATGGCCATGCATTGTTAGACGTGAGTCAGTAGGAGTTTGTGAACCTGGACTCCACAAACTGGGATGCACATATATTTTTTTAAACTTTCCCTGTGTGTGTGTGTGAAAAGCTCATACATTATGTCGTACTGCCTGCAGCACGACGGTGAAGCAGTGCAACATCCATTAATATATTTCCATAATAAATCACTCCGGTGGGGTAGAAAAGACTCAGAAGACTGCCGGCGGAAATCCCCAGTAACAGAACATGTTGGTTTAATGGAGGCTAAATGTTTCGCTGTGAGAGCCCAGCTCCATGGCACAATCCTGCTTTGTCTGCATAACCATGTGATACAGTTAAAACAGAAGAGAGTCAAAAGATATTTGTGGTTTAAAAGTGTTTCTTTGTCTAGAAATCAGTGCTGAAACACTGTAAGCTGTTCAGGCCCTGTTATAAAAAAGAGAAACATTTCAAGATCGAGCCAAACGTACTCATAAAACTGGACAAATATCTCTTTAGTCAGAGGATGTTTTTGACAAACAGAGCCTCACACGTGTGTGTGTTCAACAGCCTTCTGCTCTGAGGAACTTTTAAATCAACTTTGGGAATACCAGACACACCAGCGACACGAGAAACAGTCAAATTCGCAGAAAACAAGAGTAGAGTGATTATAACTTGGCCTTCGGATTAGCTTTCGAAGCAACACGCCGCCTCTCTATCGCGCCAGCGCTCGATTTTTTTCCCCTGTTTTTCCTTTCGTTTTATTGGCGAGCGAGGATGAACTCACATTTCTGTGTCTGTCTCTGAGGTCTTATAAACACTGGAGCTGTAAATCAGGCAGCAGCAGCAGCAGCACAGCGAACCACATGGACCGCAGAGCTGCACACTGTTTGTCATCAACAGCTTTTCACTGACTTAACACAATCACGAGCGGCACATGGAACCGGAGCTGAATGTTTTAATCCCTCGTTTTAACTGTATATCAATAAACTATTACATAAATATAGAAGTGATTTAATTACAAAGATATAAAGGATCATGTGCATCTGCGAAAACAAATCCCACACTCAGGGACCATGTGGCTCATCTTTCAGCACTTTATCAGACCAAATGTGTGCTAAATAAGCATGTAGGTGTGCACATTCTCACCTAAGTGTACGGCTCCCAGTGAAGTGGCACATGCGTGGCTCACTCCCGTGTCTGGCCGATAACGATGTGACTTTCTGAGATGTCGGTTCTTCCATAAATTAGAGCATCGTGCTGCCACACAGAGTCCAAGTAAAAAACAAACTAATGGTGCATTCAGGCGGTGGAAAAGTTCCTAAATGAACCATCAGGACATGTGTAGCAGAGCAATGCGGTCTTTGTGAGGGTTAAAGGGTAAATGCTGGAGTTTGTTTATGTGAATGAAACAACCTGCTGGTAAATTTTGAAGTTTTTTGACTTAAAAAGTGTCCGAATGTACCATAATTGAAACTGAGACTAAACTTGAGCACAGCTGTGATGTTGCACACTTTGGTAAAGGTGTTGCATTCATAGGTTCAGTGTTTTCATGAACTAATAAGTTTACCGAGATTCGACAACACACACTTTGTACGGCTTTGTGGACTCAACCAAGACGTCATGACAGGAAGCACTCAGCTCAGTGGAAACATCTGGATGTTTAAAATATGTTTAGTTTTAAGCCTTTTGACATGACTTTCAAAAATCTAGATCTAAAAAAATAAGTAGTTGGGACAGATAAGGACATCAGATGGCTGATTAAATGACAAAAACAACACTAAATATTATTTTAAAACAAGTGAAAGTGGCTCATTTCAAGGAAAAATCACAACTGCTAATTGGGTTCTTGAAACAAACGAACTAAAAGAAAGGTTTGATTTAAACTTTTGCACCTTTATATGATCAAAAATTGAAGCTAAACATGATTGAAACTAGATTATTTGTCTTTAAAGTCACCTCGGTTTAGCAGTTAGTGCATTTTTTAAAAAATTACACATCAAAAGAGCTGAACCCAGGATGCTGCAGTTACGTGAGCTGAGGCTCAACCATTCGGCTTCGTAAGTAAAATAGGCCTAAATTTTCCCTGATCTTTGGTCACTGCCTCTAACCTTTATATTTATGTGTTTTTCTTGCTGAAAAAGGTTGAAAAACACATGGTTTCTGTGGGTGTTTCCTCGGATGCTTTACGACTTGGACATTGTGATCCTGCGCTACCAGTGTTTATGTGGTAATAGCCTGCTGGGAGCCAGGACTCCTGCGTTATTTACCATGCAGCTGATGATGATTGCCCATCACTCACAGCGTAAACACACAGCAGACATGCAGGCACTCAGCATCTGCAACGCCGCCTTATTTGTTTGCGATTTGACTGAGACGCGAGGCTACGAGTTGAAAATTATTATGCAAAAAAAACAAATCAATGCACCGGGTCCTCCGGCTGCAACAAGTGACCCATTGTAGGAGTTGAAAATAACAGCCCAGAGGGATCTGTTATACAAGAGAGCGGGACAGACAGCCAGAAAATACCAAGATGCCACGACCGTTTTATGATGCCAAAGCAGATCTGCCTGCTGAGCTCCGGAGCAGAGACCCAGGAGCTGCTGTGTGTGTGTGTCTGTGTGTGTGTCTTTTTATGATTGTGAGTTAGAGGTGCCACTTTGTCTTAAAGTCTACATTAAAGTTATTATAAAATAAACTGACGTCAGGTCCTGGTAATATGGACGTTGTGTAAGCCAAGAGCCCCCTGCTTACAATATGTGTTTTTCAAGCATTTGTCTGGAGTTTTCTCATTCCTGGTCTACAAAATACTAAGATTTAACCACCGACCAAAACCGTGTAGCCGAGACGCTGCTCGCTAACTTTTCTCGTGTAGCAAACTGAAAAACAGGGCGCGTAATTTGCGGCTTTGTCACATAATCTTCCCATGACAGAGGAATGAAGACCATTACACACGCTATTATGTAATCATACGAGAAATAAAATCCTAATATAAATTTCTTGCTCGTTTCACAAGCATTATGAGAGAATTATCCAGAACCGAAGGGAGGCTTTTGCGGCGACTCCAGACGTTCATACCTGAGAGCTGCCAGTGGCGACCGCAGTCTTTTCTGCAGCTACATGTCTTCGCTTTAAGCAGATTTCCAAACCGACCTGCTGGTCAGATACCAGCTCCTCTTAAGCGTCTGCTGTTTCTCTTCTCTGTTATTGTGCAGTAATGAAGGCTTCAGAGGCTAATGAGTCTGAATTCCTCTGAAATTGACTACTGGCACAGTCAGCAGGATGCTGCAGCCTCATTTTTATATTGTTTTTTTTTTCTCCTCCGAGTTTCACGAGTCAAATGAAGATTCTGGTCGATTCTCTTTGTCCGACCTCGTCCGGTTAATCCCGGCACAGTAGCCATATTGAGCTATGATTTCTAAGCTGTCACTTGAATGTAAAGCTGCATTAGTCGCGAGTTTTAAAGCGACATAATGCATCATGTTCACAAAGTTCCACTCGAGGTTTAATGTGAAAGCGAGGCCTTTTTACGGTCATATGGCGTGCAGGTTTTCTAACGTGGCTGCGAATATGAGTCAATCCGGCTGCTTTGCATGTGCCTCTATAACGTGACTTCGTATGGCCATGTGAGTTTGTGTTTACTTCGATGCAAGTCACCAAGATGTCCTCTCATTCAGCTGAGGGGCAGCAGTGACTCACAGGAGAGCAAATGTTCTAAAAATGCCTCCTCGGCCCTGTATGTGTGCGCATCGCCAAAGTTGTGCTGCATTTGTATTCTATATGTGAGATTGTGGCAGCTTGGCCGCCTCTCACTTCGTTTTTGAACTCACCTCAGAGCACCCATTTAGCACTTTATTCAAACTGATATTGTCTTTTTTTTAGTTGTTTTCTGGTGAAAAAATGTGTGATTTTACCCCAAAAAGTGATTTGTGTTGATACTCTGAAGCAGGGGCGTCCAGTCCTGGTCCTGGAGGGCCACAGTCCTGCATGTTTTAGATGTTTCCTTCTTCCAACACACTTGATTCAGCTCATCATCAAGCTCTGCAGAAGCCTGACAACGATCCTGATCATTTGAATCAGGTGAAACATCTAAATCATGCAGGACTGTGGCCCTCCAGGACCAGGACTGGACACCCCTGCTCTAATTTTTTAATGATCGCTTACTGACTTGAAGTTTACAAAAAGAGCGTTTGATCTGGAGAATGATCTCCGTCTACAATTAGCTGATTAAAAGGTGAAACAGAGTTCTTTGTTTGTGTCCAGTTTTCTTTAGGGGAAAAAAACAAACCTCACTGTGCATTCTTGTGGCCTCACAAATATGTTAAGCGCATTTTCTTCCTTATGAAACATCTGCAAAGCCAATTTTACAAATATTTTAATTCATGCATTGTTTATATCCACTTTTCTCACTGGCAGGTCTTCAAAGTAAAGTGCACTGCTGTCCAAACACACAACAATAATTCATCAAAACAACTTTAAAGAGCCTGTCAGCTTAAATGCTTCACATTTCTAAATCTGTTTTGTAAGAAAAGTAAGACCACCCAACATTTTTTATTTTTTTTTTCACAAGGAAATGAAAAACATTCATTGACGATGTGCTTCTTTTGTCTAAAAATATCCCCTCGATAGCCACTCGTAAAGCGTTTTACATGCACTCAAAGCTTCTGGTAAAGGACTGGGAGTGCTACAGATGATCTTAGACTCTGTGTGTTATATTTTAGTACCAACAGGAGTAATCATGCACACAAAGTATGTCGATTTTTGTTCCAGATCTTGTTTTGTTGTTTTTAAAAAATGACAGCTGATTCTGTGTTTGGATCATTTTTATTGAATGATGCATTTTCTGTCACTACTGTTATGAAGCATTTGAAGCTCAGTTCTATGTTGCTTCTGTTGTGTGTTAACAAGCAACCAGTAGACTAAAAAAAAAGAGCGCATTTGAAAAACTGAACATTTTTCAGCCTTTTTGAAAACACAAAGCGAACCGCCCACATCGGGGACTGTTGTCCAAACCCACAAGACTCTGATGTTTTGTCACAAACAGCAAATATCCACAGTAGGTGGTGCCTCGACTTTTCATAAATGATATTGGCATACAAACCCAAAGTGACGCCCGACTGTTAGCTTTAGATTCAAGCCTCCTGGAGGGTGAACAGCCGGTTAGAGGACACCGGTGTGGAGTTACGCCGCTCTGTGTTACAGCATGAGGGCAGTTTTTTGTGATCTATGGAGGCAATAAGCAGACCTTCTACCCAAACATAAACCATGAAGATTCAGCTGTTTGCTTGAAGACGTATATCAGAAATACAGTGATAATGGACGTCCTTGGAGTCGATACAGAGAGTTTGCTGCAACATGGAGATGCAGAATAAACTTTTTTTTATTTTTTTTGTAGCAGCCTGATTTGGTCTTGCTTTTGCATATCGGTGTTGATGCCAAACTGCTGCTTCTGCTGCTAAACGAAGGAATCTGTTGCCCCCCTAATGCAAACTTTTACTGCATGTTTTTCTTGGCTATAACAAGTTTAGTTGCTACAGAATACTAAACCGTTGTGTATTATTTAGTTGGCTGTTGGTGTTTGTTTTCAGGCTGGTGTTTGAAATACATCCGTAGACGAATCAGAAGTTTGATGTTGTTTCGCTAGATTTAGTTCAAAAACAAAACAATAAAAAGGGGAATTAATCCCTCTCTTGCTTGAGCAGATGGGCGACAAACCAAAGTGAGACGATCTGTTCTGCAGCAGGCAGCACTTTGCTGGCACGTCTTGGTTCCGCTCGTCCCGTCAGAGCGAAGGTGTCGCCGCGAATCAATGCAAAGTTGTTCCGAGTGATCGCTTTTATCCCGCGATGAAACACTTCCATCCTTACGGGGAGTGGTTTCTTCCAGGAAATTAAAATGATATGAATCTGATTGAAAACTACGGGACAGACATCAGACAGCGCTCTCCATTACCATCATCAAAACAACAAATGAGGGAATATCTTTTGGAAGACCGGGTGTTTCATCCCTTCAGCAGAGTTTCAAAGACTTGGAGAGTCAGTGTTGAGGCATGCTGGAGCACTTTGGTGCCACAAAACACTTTATATTGGTGTTTCCTCTACTTTTTTATTTAATGGACGCCATTTCAGATCAACTCTGAAAATACACTTATATGGTATTAATTTGCAATATCAAAATAGCACATGAGATAGAAGATTTATCACCTGTTTGTATGTTTAAGGCCCAGATTAGAATCCGGCCCATGTCCAGATAGGTAGAAACCTGGATGTAGAAGTTGACTGCTGCTTCTTATGCCTACAATAAAATAAAGGCCTAATCCTACTGCTAGCACTGACTTGATCTAAAGTTTACTAAATTAACATAGGAGCACAAAGTGAACCAAATGAACCACACACACTCTAGATGTGAACCTCCAGGTGTCCTGTAGTGTCTTTGACCACCACACACTCTTTATTATTCTGTTTAAAAATCAGAAAGCTGTACACATTATTTCTGAGGTGATGGGATAACTTCTAACAGTTTCGGTGGACTTATACATCTGCAAAAGTTGCACCTCACCTATTAACCCCAGTTTAATGGGTTGATTCAAAGGCTTAACTTCACAGCAGCTCAGTATGGACTCATTAGAGCAAATGATTACACCTGAGTCCAGTCAGGGGTTTTGTCAGTGACTCCATGAGAGCTGCAGAGCTGAGCGTTCAAGTCCAGGGTCCATTTTTCAGCCCAGTCCGCCATGTTCCCAGTCCAGGGCAAACCTTTAATGGCAGAGATGTGCCTCAAAACGAGCAGCTGTGGCCCAGTTAGCTAAGATTTTGAGTTTTCTTGGCTGTTTCTCAGTGTGAGGAAGGCTCTTCATCTCGCTGCGCCTCAGATCTTCACAGCATCAGATGACTTTCTTTTTTTTTTCTTTCCACATGAGCCAAACACTGTGAGCCCGAGGCTGGGTCAGAACACCAGGGTAAGCTCTGTGTTTTTAAATGGCTCCATTCCTCGTTAATCATTAGCTTGTATCAATGTCCATTAGTTTTTAAATACCATTAAAGGTGGTTGAAGTTGTTGCTGCCGTAGCTGGAGGCAACAACACGTCGCAGCGCGGAATTTATGATCCGTTCACCTCATAATGTACAATTACTATTAATGCCAGGCTCGGGAATGTAGGAGTATTAAAATCCTAACAGATTCTGAAATCAGGCTCTCTAATCTCAGACATGTACACGCTGCAAGATTTGGAAATAATATTTGTATCACACACGACAAGATAGTAAGATTATTGTATAGTAATCAGGGAGCAAAGCGCCGCCTCGTGTGATCTCACGGGGAAGCAGATGTAAACAAAATGGAGACTGTGACGGCAAAACTTACTGTAACACTAATAATGCTTCACAGTGAGAGGAAATACAAAACATGAGACAATGAGTCTGGATGGAGGAATGGTTGGTGAACATATGCTACCTCTTCTTCAGCGGGAACCGGAGGTGAGACTTAATCAGTTTTAATACCTGATGTTCGCCTTGAGGGCTAGAGTGGCTGAATAGCAGCGTCCACATCCATATCTATATCATAATCTACATCAGGGGTGTCCAATCCTGGTCCTTGAGGGCCACAATCCTGCACGTTTTAGTTTTAATGATCCTGATCATTTGAATCAGGTGTGTTGGAAGAGGGAAACATCCAAAACATGCAGGATTGTGGCCCTCCAGGACCAGGACTGGACACCCCTGATCTACATTATCCATCCATTCATTATCTATACACCACTTAATCCTCACTAGGGTCATGGGGGGCTGAAGTCTATCCCAGCTGTCTCAGGGTGAAGGCAGGTTCACCTGGACAGGTAACCAGTCTATCACAGGGCTACACTTAGAGACAGACAACCAAGCACACTCACATTCACACCTACGGACAATTTAGAATCACCAATTAACCTCAATATGTTTTTGGACTGTGGGAGGAAGCCAGAGAACCCGGAGAGAACCCACGCTGCACAGGGAGAACATGGAGACTCCACGCAGAAAGATCCCGGGTGTCCTCACCGGGATACGAACCGGCGACCTTCTTGCTATGACGCAATGGTGCTAACCACCGCTCCACCTTGCACCCCAGAATCTATAACCATAATAATTCAGGTTTTAGCTTGTAAATATCAAACATGTTTGATATTATCGGGGCAGTCTTGGTGACTCTGAGCAGTTGAGGAGGTTAAGACTGGATCCATAAACCCTCCACATTACCAAATGATCAGGGCTCAACATCGGTTAAGACCTAAAACCTGTATAAACTGGCCTAAAATTCCTCCAGCCTGAGCAGAAATCAGCAAATCATACTGCATGCCAGCCTTCTAGTTGGGATTTTAAATGAGAAACAACCATAATCTGTTATCCCCCAGTTTGTGAAAGGAACTGCAGGAGTGTCAAGAAAATGGGTGTAAAGCTGCCATCAGGGGAAGTTAATACAAGCCAGATCTAACATTGCTACTTCACTTACAGAAAGACACGTTTGTTAAGACTGGTTCATCTTCAGTTCATTCTGTGTTGTGCCGAATTAAGAGTTTACATCTAAATAAGAGCCACAGCTAGAGCAGGTGCATCATATCGGTGTGTTCCACTGATGCTAAAGCTGGTTTATTTTGCCCCGTGCTTAGTTATATCACACACACCTGGCTCCTCTGTGAGAGTGTGTGTGTGTGCCGTCGTAGTCACCTGTGTCCACGGACGGGAGGCTCGGTGAGGTCAGAGGCAGGCGGAGCGTGAGGCCTCGGAGAAATCGCGAAGCCAGAAGGTCACATGGCAGAAAAGAGCGAGCGCACGTGGCGACGCATGAACACAAAATCGCAGATCATGCTGGGCTGGAGGTGCTTGGTTACATCACTGATGTCTTAGCAACCTCACCCATCATGTGGGATCATCAGAGAATTAGCTGAGCGCCAGGCACGGCGAAGCAGGCGGCAGGATGACAGCTCGCTGGAGGATGTCATCAACAGAGGAAATCACTGAACAATTCATTGATCTTATCGCTTCAGTGCTAGATGTAGGATCTTAGCTGTGATAGAAGCTGCTGAAAGAATTTATTTTCCTGCAAATGATCAATAAATCACTTCTCTGTATATAATACGCTCCTTTAGTCATGTTGAAATTAAAACCACAAGTGTTTGTGCAACAGCAGCAAGCAGCAGCCAGATGGAATTAATTCATTAGAACCACACACTTGCAGAAATATGTTTTCTTTTGATTATTTGGGGGACAACTTAGAATATCCAATTAGCCTAAGGATTGTGTTTTGGGGGTTGTGGGAGGAAACCGGAGATCCCGGAGAGAACACAAAAACTCACCACAGAAACAGGTGGAGGTGTTTGTGTGAGGCTGCAGCGCTGATCACTGAGCCACCGTGCTGCCCTTTGGGGGAGGAAAGAAGGGGGAGGTAGAGGGATGGAAGAGTGGGAGAGAGAGGTGTGAAAGAGGGTTGGGGATGGGGGAGAGAGGGTGAAGGAAGGAGAAGAGGATGCATGAAGGTCGAGGGTGGAGGAGATGGTGGAACGGTGATGGTGGAGGAAGACGAGGTGAGGACAAGAGGAGGCAGAAGGGAAGATGGGGGAGGCAGAAGGAAGGTGGGGAAAGAAGTCTATAGCCAGACCAGTACATCAGTCCGATGATGTTAGTGACGAGTATTGACCTTTCATAGATGTATTTTTGTCTGACTTTACCCAGAACACAATGCAGAAAAGGATACTTGGAATCACTTAGAAGTGGTGCCACCACATAGTTTGTGTCTTGGACTCTCTGCAGCACATGTAGCAGAGTACGTATCACAGCTGAGCAGATGGTGCTGGCCCGTCCAGTGGTGTCTTCATGCTAAGTTGTTAATTGGTTTGAAACACATTGGTGGAAAGTTAATTAACATCTCTCGTAAAATAAACTGTAAAAAACAACTCTAACCTACAATATGTCAATATCGACATATTAACTCCTAACAGTTGGTATTAGTCATAAAATCCAGCATTGGTACACTTTGGGAGAACCCACTAAAGTAGCCCAGCTTGTCTCTGGTGCTGTGGGGCAGGAAAAGGGAGGAAGAAGTATTTTTGACTGCTTCTGATTTACATTTGAAAGTCTGTCACTGATGTCTAATGTGTCCTTCATAAAACCACTGCTCAAGACCTGAGAGGAGACTACAGACAGACAAATCCAGACATTTTAATCCAGGTGGCCAATCAGGATTCCAGATGTTTGCTCCTGGAATGACAACAGTCAGAATCCACCTACTGCACTCCACAAAATGCATTAAAATAAAAGACGGTTTTAATTATGTAACAGCAGTTGTTTTGCATCAGTGATTTTACCTGAGTAGGTGAACCACACCTCTGCTGTTAGCTGAATGCAAAGCTGATCTAAATCCTCCTCAGATGTTTCTGCTACACAAACTGTCTCCTCTGTATGGCTATTACAGAAAACGCTGTCGGATATTTTTGGATTGTGGAGCTTTTTTAGCTGGAAAAGCGCCCTGTAATGCTTTCACTGCAGGTCTAGACTGTGCGCTGGATGCTGTATCATGAAGGGACGAAAACAGAATTGCCAGACGTCTCGCCTAGGGCATCAAACTGTCCGGAAATACTCGTGCGTGTTATTCCAAGGCCTGCTGAGTCATGAGCAGCTCCCATACACTCACTGAGTCTAGCTAGCATAGCTGTCTTTATTTCAGCTGAAAAACAAGTCCACCCCATCCACTGTTGTGATTTGGACGTCGGCGTTCAAATATGTGTGTAAAGTAAATAGCCGGGTGGCAAATTAGCAAATCGTTAGACACTATTTTTGACCCACTTTGTCTTGAGCAAAGCATTCATGTGAGCTTTACACGGTGTGAAGCTGTTCTGTGCTCAACATGTTGCAGCGGCAGTAATGGTGTCTGCAATTAAAATCTAAAAAGGCAGTAGAGGTTGACCTTTTGCCCTCTGGAGGCATTTCACTGAAATCTCTTAAGAGCAACTCAAAAAACTGCCGACCTAGAAATACTAATCCTGTCTGTACAGGGGGTTTTAAAAAAAAGCATTCAAAAAGGAAATAAAAGGGAAAGTTGGAGGGAGAAGGAAGACTTTGTTCAGACTGCAGGCAAAATCAGATTTGTTTGTCAAATCAGATCTTTAGCACTTTGCTATTTGCAAGTGATCCGATTGGATTTGTGTGTCCAGACATCACTGACCTGCTGGCATGGGTTGCTATGGTAATGATGCAGGGGCCAGTAACGTCATAGCTACAGGACTGACCTGGAAGGTTCCTGGTAGTGTTGTGTATACTAGAAACGTACTACCACCTCTGACAGTCTTCATGTTTTCCTTTATGTTGTAGCGCTCAGCTAGCAGGAGCACGGATCTACTCGGCACCTCCATCACTCTGGATCTGATGTTGTTGTTGTGTGCAAGTGATGCAAAAGATGCTGTGAAATCAGATTTGATCAGTTCGTGTTCACATTTGTAAAGCTCCGATTTGGAATCTCAAACTGCTACGATTAGTTGGTGTAATCAAGTCGAGTCCACATCAGTGTTTCACACTAATGCATTTTTTTGTCTTTGTAATTGTTGCATCATGAACCCAGTCGGTTTGGCTCCAGTCATTGGTCGGATGCACTCAGTGCTGCAGTTTTAGAAAATGGCGGTTGGAGCAGAGTCTGATGAAGTTTCATGTGAAAGTTCCCGAAGACCCAAAGCTTCAAAACCGTGGGAAAACCGCAAGTGATCAAAAACCAAAAGGTGGCTTGTATACTGTTGGTACAACCCAGCTGTTTAGGGTGAAAGGGAAGCAACAGGTCAGTCAGTTGGACGCTGTCTTGGCCAGACTTGAAACTAGTTCTTTAGTGAAAATAGATAATAAGCACAAATCAAAACCGCAAAAGAACACAGGAACAGAGCAGGAAAGATGCTACTCAAATAAGCTGCATTTGAAAACTTAACTTACCTACTCGAACTAAAACAGCAATACAAAAGGAATNAAAATGAGCCCACAATAAAGAAAAACAAGTCTGAAACTACATGGGGTTTAAAGGGTTTAAGAAAAATGTTTTATTGTCCAAATCTGTAGGAAAGCATCGACCTTGAACAACAGGAAATTATGATTTACCCACAGTGAACAATAGTGATAAGAACCTACAGAATGCTAGCGATGCACATCACGGCCTGGTCTTTGTGGTGGAATATAAAAGCCTCAGCTGATCATTTTCTAAAGCATTCCTTGAAAAAAAAACCTGGAATACTAAAATGCCAGTGTGCTCAGTTTCATGAAATCCTCCCTTCTTCCTTTTTTTCATGTCACCTCGATCGTAAAGATGACCTCAAACGTAAGGCTGAGCAACGAGAAGCACTTTGGTTAACAACACACGACAGGCGCGTCCACAGCTGTTATTGTGTCTCAGCCTTAATATCCTGCCCATAGACGGGCTGGATGCTGCCGCGCGACGTGTATTTCTGCTGGAGAGAATGAATGCATGAAAATTTAATCTCCTTCCAGTGTTGTGTTCCACATATCACTTCAACTCCCACCTGATCGCCGACTCCTGCGTTTCAGGAATAAAAACCGAGCGGACTTCTGCAGCCCCTCCGTCAATATCCTGCGTGACCCGCGGCATGAAATATTCACTGGATGTCAAGTTCATTCACGCAGCTCCGAGAGGCGAAGGGAAAATAACAAAACATTTGAAGGAATGCTGGGGAATCTAATGAATCCAGGAAATGTCTGTTATGTAATAGAAGCCATAATGAGGTCTTGTGAAGCCGCAGGCATTTGTTTACTTGAAATCCTGGCAGGAGCCATATGGTCCTGCAGGACTTACTCAGCTATATGCATACGGGAAACACAGAGCGGCTGGTTTGGGTTTAAAGCCTCAGTTTACCTGCAAAAATGCCGTCTAATCAAACTTCTAACCGCAGCGTATTTACATTTATGATACAGTATATGTATGTGTATATATTGTCTCGTATTCAATTCAGGGCTTTTTTGTTTACATCAGATTTTGGCTCTCTGTCCGTCTACAATTTGAATTTCCTCGTCTGTTTGTCGCCAACGTTTAAGTTACAGACATACAACGTGACATCATGGGGTTACGTATAAATAGCACGCCGCTCTAATCGTTTCACGTGTCACGTCCGTGCATTTCAAGCTTTTTGCATCTCATTTTAGTGTTAGAACAACATGCAAAATG
This sequence comes from Stegastes partitus, assembly GCF_000690725.1. Taxonomy (NCBI): domain Eukaryota; kingdom Metazoa; phylum Chordata; class Actinopteri; family Pomacentridae; genus Stegastes; species Stegastes partitus. Next base: position 132,436 of record NW_007578520.1, on the reverse strand, counting down.
CTTTGAGGTCATGGGAAGGGCTTCATTCAATTTGCCAGTCAAATTCTTTGGCTCAAACTTGGTGACCTGGTGGGAAATGACACGCAAACGGGAAAAAAATAAAGAAAATATGCGTGGGTGACACGCTAAGTGACTCGGCGTGTCAGTAATGCACTATTTCATGCTACAAGGGTGAGATCTGCCTGAAGAGTCGTCAGTGTTTTGCAGATGTTACAATGAAAGCAAATGGAATACAGTCAAAGAGTGAATGAGTGTTGGTGCTGACTACAGAGGGGTGGGAAATTAAAGCAAACACCTGAACCTTTGACTTAAGCTTTGAGGGGCATCTTGACGGCAAGACTTGGATCCATTTGTCCCCTTAGAAGGAAGGGTCACTGCAGTTCAATGTAAAGTAAAACCTTTACATCCTAATGTGAGTGGTCTCTTCCTGGCATCCATAGTAGACGAGGGGTCACTGAATGGTTTCACCAGATCTGAACCCAAGTGAACACCCATTGGACTACCGTCATTAAATCACCAAATGAGGGAACATCTTTTGTTGCTCCATCCCTCCAGTAGAGCTTTAGATACTTGGAGAATCAATGCAAAGTTGTTCCGGCAGGCAACGGGGGCCAAACACCTTAATAAGATTCTTTTTTTTTTGTTGGTTTTTCCTTTAATTTATCTGCCGTCTGCATGTTTGGTACCAACGTTTAGCAGCTCAAATCAACTCTGTGGCTACAATTGGATTTAATCAGTAATGATTTGCAACAGCAAAACCAAATCCCATGTAGGACTGAAGATGTAAACCCCTGATTTGGTGGCCAAAAACCTTCTGTTTGTGAGTCCAGCATCCACCCTGACCTTGCTATAGAGAAAGCAAAAAAAAGGAATTCAAAAGATAAAATTGCGTTTCTGTTTTGTTGGATGGATGATGCACTGTATGTTGTTGGATTTTTATTTATTTATGCATTTTTGGGGGGGATTTCTTGAATCTCCTCAACCAGAACCAACTGTGTTACCAGTTTAGATGTCTTTTTATAAAGTTATTTTGGTTGCCATTTTTGCCATGTTGAGTTGGATGTTTTGTTAGTTCTTTGTGGTGTTTTTTTGGTATTGTGCAATGGTTTATTATTGTAGTCCACTTTAGTTCTGGTTAGTTTTTTTCATTACTTTGAGAGTCCTGTCTGGTGCCTATGGTCTCTTCACAGTCCTCTTTCTATGTAATGAATAAGTCTTGTAAATACTTGTGTGCAAAATTTGATTGGAATTACGTATTTTGATGAGAAAAGATAAAAAAAAAAGAACCTTGCTTCCAAGTACAACCCTTTGTTTTGCCGCTCGTAATTGTGCCTCCTCTGCAGTAGACACAGAAACACATTTACCATTTTAAAAATGCGGTCTGTGAACATGATGCAGCCGGTTTGCCATCAGGGCTTAATTGGGAAAACAAATTAGCGCAATACAAAGTAATTTCTTTGAGACAGTGCTGGGCAGACATGCCTATTAACATTTCCTCGTTACGCTGATTAAAAAAATGTCATTTCATTACTGTAGCAAATTAGCAGCATGCAGATCAGGTTGCTATGTGAATACCTCCAGCGTTCGTCAGCAGATATCGATGAAAGTCTCTGAAATGTTCAGCACTGGAGCGAACGACAAGTTTTTCGGTGTGGATGCAAAAATCTTTGTTTTATGAAGTCGATCCGTTTTGAAAAAAATTACCTTTAAACCCGCTCGAATTATCATCGCATGACTACAAATACAAATATGGACGAACAGTTCAAAAGAAAATTCCATCACCTTGAGAAGAACATTCAGCGGTTTGGGCTCTCTGGATGATTATATTAGGTTTGGATGAGTTGGATTTAATTTGCGTTTAAGCCCTTTTAACCACCCTTTGTTGCGAAACACGGTAATTATAGAAGCCAGAGAGGCAAAACAAAGAGGTGGGGTTGGAAGCTAGTTTTTCGTAGCCAGGCTTTCTTTGCGTAAGCTGGTTCGACAAAACACAAAACCCCAATCTGGAATAATCGGTATCACAACAGTGGTTATTAACTGTCTTTGTTAACCAGGTAACACCACAACAGTCGCACAAAAAGGAGCATTTATGTGTCATTTGATTCTTCTTCTGCACAAAACTAACCGATCGTGTGCCGCCTACTTCAGTCTTCAGCTTCTTATTTCTAACATAAAAGCTGCACATTAGAGCTGTTAAACTTTAAAAATCGTTAATTTAAACATACGATAGAATCCATTTATGTGGAGGATACGTGGAAATCACTTTAGTTTTTGCCCAAATTAAAGTGAACTTGTGCTATGTGTCCACTGGGGGGATTTTCCCCGAGTCACTTCCCAAAATCACCCGCTTCGGAGGCGTGTCACGACCAGCCCAGTAGGCGGTGTCCATGTCTATGGCGATACTGAACTCTGAAGACCTCAGCTTCTTCTCCTTCTATCCTGCCTGCACCTAATTGGACAATTGCGTCGATGCGCTAGCGGTGTGCTCTGTGATTTCAAACCGGACCACCATGGCGGCTCAGCCACAAACTTTCACTTTTATGACGAAAACCATTCAGCAAAAGTACTTCTGAAAACATTTGAGGTGGGATATAAGCTATGCAGTTGTTAAATCTGTCCTTGTTTTAGTTCAACAACAGCTAGTTCAGCCGTTTTACGAAAGTTTCGCGAGGCGTCGGACCTCCGCTCCTCACGCCTCCTTTGCATAAAGTAAAAGTCACTCCGCTCCGGAACAGGATGTGGAGCGTTTTGTATACACAATGAATGGGAAGCGTGATTTTGTCGGATCCAGTGGACACATAGCATAAGGACATGGGTTGAATATTCTCTGTGATATATATACCAACAAACTAGTTAATTTTCTAAACTGTGTTCTATTAGCTGCATACTTTTAAGTTTTCTGCATCACCAGTTAAATCCATTCTCGTGGTAAGGCAACACATACAGCGTGCGATACTGTAACTGCACGACTTTGTTCGGTGGATCACCAACTTAGACCTCAACAGGACTGCAGATGTCACACATGTCTTCAGCTGAAAGTCTGTATCACTCAGAGAAAAACTTTAGGGAACAAACTGGTAAACGTGTCGATTCTTATGGCTGATTTATATCCGAAACTCTTAACATAACCGCCTTCGTTAGCTGTGCAGCGTTGATTAATCATTAAAAGAGACACACCTTGATGATGCTGAAAACTCTGACTTGAGGCTCAACATACCTCACGAACCACTAATCACGGTTCCCGGTACAGCCCTCAGGTATCTGAAGTTTTGCATCTTGTCAGATTCAGTCTGTAATTTCGGAGTCTTTTCATCCAACCGCAAGCAAATCAGCAACCAAACAGCAGCTTGCATGTGAAAAAGAAATTTGAATGGCTGCGCGGATTGTGGTTTGGGTCGGCCATGTTCCCCCTCCTGCCCTCACCCCTGCTGATACGAAACCAATCGAATGCAGAGTAAACAGGGAATCAACATGTTGTTTTTTTGTTTTATCTCCAGACGGTAATAAAGCTCCACTGTGGGAACAAAGCCTGAATTGTGAGCGGTTGGGGTTGGAGGCTGTTGATGTTTTTGTACGACTAATACGACCACAGACTGTAAGACAAACAAACCGTCGGCTAATAGCTGGGTTTGGGTTGCAAACGGGAGCATGTCGAATGCTGTTCCCGACGAGCTGCAATTATTTTTCAGAAATTATCTTTTACTAGAACAAGTAATCGTTTTCAGAGTGTTCCTCGTCGGTCTCGCCCGGAGACGGTTTAGTGTCTCGGCTCTGGTGTCAGATGTTGAATTAAGCAGCTGTGCAGACCGTTGAAACTGTCAAACTGAATTTAACAGCTGGATTGGTGTTTGTCTGGCCCGCTTTCCTCCTTATGATGTTTATGATCGGCGATGTGTTGCAAATACTCAGCGGCAGCCTGATTTGATTTAAATTGATTGGAGGATGATAATTTGAGTTTTTTGGTCTGGCCCGAGTTACGACGGGGCTGGTTGGGGTCTGGTTTTTTGGTCTTCGGTCTATCTTTAGCAATCGCGACTGTAAGCAGCTCTGCACGCTTGTGGTGGATTTGGCTTCCCACTGGGACGACTTTTTATTTCCTGTCTTCTGGTTCCAGTCTAATGGCACTGACAAAGTGTTTAGGCCGGGGTCTGTAATTGGCTTTATGCACGAGACTGCTCTCTATTATACAACTCTCCAACCACTTTATTTACTCGATTCATTTTATTTACGGCTTTCTAAGCAGCATAACTGGAATCCTGACTGGAAAAACAAACAGATCAGCTTCAGTTATGCTTGAGGCCGGCTCTGCACAGGAACTGTAAAAGAGAAAAAGCTGAAATGCAAACCCTCCATTTCTAATAACATTTTATACGACTATTGATAATGACAAACTCTGTCCAACTTAGAACTTGTACTCCTCCTAACCTGTCCTAAGCGAGAGTAACTTATCTGAACATGAACGCTTGTTTCACGTCANATCCATCCATCCATCCATCCATGCATCCATCCATCCATCCATCCATTCATTGGTCCATCCATCCATCCATCCATCCATCCATCCATCCATCCATCCATCCATCCATCCATCCATCCACATGATGCAATACTTGTCATCAGGTTCATCAGTGAAAACAAATTGTCCAGACTCGATCATTTCTGAATGTTTAGGCCGGGGAACATTTTTCATAAGTTTCATTTGAACATTTCTCAAATTTGGGGCTCATTGTGAAACTGTGACGAGGGCAAGAATCAGAATGTTAATGACTGACTTTTAATTCACTGCCAACGTTCGCTTGTTGGTTCAGTCTCAGATTAGAAAGAACGTTTCGTTTAACCTTTACATGCTGTTCATATTTCATACCTTCACAGAAGAAGAATTAGTGTCGAGAACCCCCTCATAGTGTCTATACCAAATTTTAAACTGCAGATCTATTTAGAATGTCTAAACAGCCGATGTCACACTAATAAATGTAAATATAAAATACGTATAAAACACAGCCTGTACAGTTTCACACTGTCAATATTCCCTAAAACCACCATTTTCCTTTATTTGACCCACGCTGGTGGATCTAGAATCCATCTCAATGGATATACGGGTGAAATTGGACCCGAAACAGCCTCAGTAACATCTTAAAATATTCACATTTTTCTGTATTTTGGGTCACTTTAGGAAAAGTTGTCAAAACTTAGGCTAAAAGAGTGATGTTTAGGGTGTTTTTTATGGCTGTCAAATGTCATATTTGACCAAAAATGGCATGTAAGAGTTAAAAATACACACCAATGATTATACGCAGGTGACAAAAGGCAAACATAAATATTTCTACACCTGAGATAAGCTACTATGCTGAAAAACAGCAAATCTTTCCTTCTTTTCATCATCAGGACGAAGGGAAAAAGTGTAGACAACTGAAATAAAGCTAACGGCTAATGTCTGATTGCCGCTTTCTTCATTGATTCACTGATTTTTCTCATAAAGAGTCATTTTCACTCCTCATAGCTCAGGTTTTTTGCTCATCAATCTAAACCAAAAGACTTTCAGTTTACTACCATATGTGACAAAACCAGCAGCGAGTCCTCACAGCTAATGAGTTGGACGCTGCTCGTTTGGAGTTTTTCCAGTAAGACTAATGAACCGACTGACTGATTAATAAAATAATTGGCTCTGACACTCACAATGGAAAAATATCAACAACAAAAAAAAGTGAGCACAACCAACTGAGGGCATCATTCTAATCTAATAAATATCTGCATCCTTTGAAAGTTAAGTAGCTTGAACAAATCAGGCAGCAACTACTGTTTTCTTCACTGGCTTTTCCAACTTTGTGCCGAACATTATTTTTATTTCGCAGCCCGTAGAAATTGGCGCTTGTCAGTCATGGAGGATGAAGCAGCTTTCATGTGACCTCGCTATGAACGGAGGTCAGATTAAGAAATAAACGTCAGCCAAACAAACAGGGGGAGGGAAAAAAACGACGGTAGAACGATCACACCTGTGAAGCTTTCAAAGTACGGCGAACATCAGCACCAGATCAGCCGTGTGATCACCATCTGCCTTCTCGAGCACCTGTGGAGGTTTTAATGGACAGCAGGTAGCGCAGCCTCCGGAGAGACGACAGCTCGTCAAGACGACTGACACTTTCTAATGAGCTGAGGGGGGAAGAAAGCGGCGCCGAACGCATACTGAGCCAGCTTCCAGTTTAACTTTTTAAATCAATCTCTTCCCTCTGACACCGAATGGCAGATGCTCCGTCCCGTCTTCACTCGTGTTGGGTTGAAATCTCCTTGTTAAAGTTTAGGGCCGCAAGATGCAAGTTTAGGCTGCTGGAGTTGTGAAATACGGATGAGTTTAGNCGTGCAAAGTTTTGATGACATACCGCAGCAGCACCTGAAAGGAAAACACACAGGCGTTGTTCTGGAAGGTGCACCGCCAGAGAAGGCAAAACCACGCCGAGCTGTTCATTAGCAGGGAGAGTTTTAAAGATAGATAGACGTATAAATAGTTTATTGATCCTTTGCAGGCAATTATTTCTGTTGCAGCAGCAACATTCTCAGACAACAACCCACATCTGATGCCGAGCAGGAAATGTTTCTGGCACAAGAAGTATTGACAGAAACATACTGAGGAATGAGAGCGAGGAAATGGAAATATGTGCAGTCTGTAATGTGCAAAATGTACAGTAATGAAGATTTGTAGTGTGCCAAATGGCTTCCATGTATGGTATATATTTAGTGTGCACATTTATCCAGACAAATATGTTACAGGTTGCTGCTTCACCACCACCATCGCAGAAGTAATATCTTTCGTTTTTGTAGGACTAATAAAGCTCAAAACTCACAGATAAAATGAACTTCACACAAATAGTGAATCAGATTTTTTTACTTGAGGGAAATTAATTGTTTAGATTATGTGTAAAATTGTCAGTTATTAATGGAAATAGTCTTTAGAGGCAGTCTGGCAAATCTGGTTTGCACTCGATTTGCAAAAAAAATCACAAATTGTATGTTTTTTTTTCTTTTTGTTGTTGTTTTCCCGGCTTTCTAAAATCAATCTGCATATCCCAAAAAAAAAAAAAAAAAGAATTTGGGCTTGTATTCTGAATAGGGCCAAAATAGCTTAACCGCTCAATGGTTAACAAAGTAGTAATAAGACACACTACATGCAAAACCGACGGTGGGCTCATGATTAAATCCTTTGTCCTATTTCGTCCCATTCCCCTCTCTGTTATTACTGTCATGCAAAAACTTCACATCTCCAAAATATCAGAAATTATAACCATATTTACAGCCTCCAGGCAGCACATTTCTGAATTCATTTGGTGGCTTCGTGAAGCTTCAAGTTGACCACGAGTGCAGTGTTTTTACTTGTCAACAGCAGCAGACAGAAGCAGCAGCAGCAGCAGCAGCAGCATGTGGTGCGGTTAACATGTCCGAGCTTGTTAATATGTACAGCTCTTGGCTTGTTATGACCAAGGCAACAATACTGTACACGTCTGAGGGAGTTAGTTTCAAACTGCTGGCTTCCCGTCGAACCTTTGTCGAAGTCTGTTACAGGACAATGCTCGGGATTAATGGCATGTATGCTGTAATTATCAGGGACCAGTGGACAGGAGTTATTCCAGCGTGGAGGAAAAGGAAAAAGAGCAAAACATGTTTTTCCGTGGGCACCGGCGGCTCGTGGTTGGTGCTTGCGGACACCACCCACAGGAGGACGGTCGTGTCAAAACATGAGGAGCGCTCCGACTGTCACAATATGGAAAAGTTTTGAAACGAAAGTGACAAATGCTGTGTGTTTGGGTTAGCGCCAGTTTAAGGTTTAGACCACTTGTGTGCTGTGGGAGGAGGTATACGAGCAATTTCTTAAATAAATTCTGACATAAGATGCTCCACTTGAAATAGTTTTACTGCTTTATGTGCTTTCCTGATCGATTGAAGGCAAACAATTAGCAAAGTGGCCTCGGATGTGAAGTGGATCCTTATTGTAGGAGGCGAAGGCACACTTTCTGGTGAGAGTGAAGTAACATTACCAGCGCATAGCCGCGGTGAAGTACATGACGGCAGACGCGATCGGGTTTCTGTAATCAGACGTATGGTGTTTAGACAGGCTCGGATGTCCAGTTCTGACTGTCCGTCTCGGCGCTGTAATGACATCACCATTACATCATCGCTGCTCTGTTACACTATCAGCCCTTCACTCTGTATACGTACCTCCACAACTGTACCGCACTGCAACCTTCACATGATTTTACTTTTGTTTTGTATGCCTGTTTTTTTTCTTTCTTGACTTTATTTAGCACTACTGCATCTATCTATCTATCTATCTATCTATCTATCTATCTATCTATCTATCTATCTATCTATCTATCTATCTATCTATCTATCTATCTATCCACACGAACATCCATCCATCCATTCATTGGTCCATCCATCCATCCATCCATTCATTGGTCCGTCCATCCATCCATCCATCCATCCATCCATCCATCCATCCAT
>NW_007578520.1:88816-122154 GCF_000690725.1 Stegastes partitus | reverse complement strand
GGTGTTGATCTGCATACCTGCCTGACTTTCAGCAGCTTGCAATGAGTTATTACCACATAGAGATCTTTGCCACATTGGTAAGTTAGCAAAGAAGCAGCTACCATTGCCGTTAATGTCCTCATCATCGAACTCCAAAGGTTGAAAAAAAAGAAAAAAGCTCCCTTGTCAGCAAATTGAGCACATTGATCAGGCTGCTGAGGCCGCAGACGGTGATGTGATTATGTTATCTGCCACTTTCGCTAACCTGTCGCTCTTTGAATGAACGAATCCTCTGGACAAGTCGGCCTCTTTGCCAAGTTTGACGCGTCGGCTCCCTCGGTCTGCATCGCTAAAACCTCTTTCACAGACCAGCTTTGTGGCGTCCGTCGACTCGCCCCGACCGCCGGCCGTAAGCAAAATAACGGCATATTTTGCTTTGTGCGCCTACTCTGCGGACAATCGGCGCGCGGCTCTTGTTTAATCGGCAGTTGTGGTGAAGAGAATAATAATAAAAAAAATAAAAAAGCAGTTGGCACTCCCGCTATGTCTGCAGACGGTGGAATCAGAGCGCTGCACACATACTGCAACTAAATATGTCCTCTGTTAAAACACTGTCACTCTTTAGATACAAATAAAAGCATCATTTCTTCAGTAATGTCTTTTAAATTTCTTCTTAAAACATCCTTTGACTCGAGATCCTTTTCTGATTTTACATGAGTTTGTCTTTTATTTATTATATCTTCGACCCTGGAAAGGTATTTCATAGGTCTTTTTTTGTTTATTATATCTTTTAACCTTCCTGCTCTGCATTGGTTTTTATATAAATCTGTTTATTTCCCTGCCTTTAAACTTGATGATTCATTTGCTGCCGACGTGAATCACTTCATAGCATGTTTTCAAAAGTTTATTGTTGTTATTTATGACAGCAGGATGCTGCAAAACCTTCGTAATATCAGTTTAAACCCCAAATTAAGGTCAAAAATATTCTCAGCAGAAATGAAATCCAAACTCTACCTGAAGTTAATCTTAACAGCCATTTACCAAAAAGGCAAAACAGACATTTTGCATCAGCTTGGAGAGCAAAAGCAGCTCAGACATGATAATGGTTCGTTTTATAGACTCCTCTGTAGTTTCTACTCTGCAGCTCTTTTCCCAGCAAATGAGACCACACATTGTGGGCACGGACGCTAACCAAGAAAACACACTAAAGAAGGTGAAGCACGCGAAAAACTTGACCAAAAACAAACAACTTTTCACCCACACGCTCCACTCCCTTCAACTGAAAGCAATTTATGCGCTCGTTCAGGCTTTTAAAGGATTCCTCTCCATCTTTTTTTTTTTTGTTGTTTAGAAGTCTTGGGTTGGAAATATATCTTAGGACGCTGACACGAAATTAGTGTGCGTCTGCAGTTATAAATTTTAAAACGGTTCGCATAGTTGATCGTTTGCAGTTTCTGTTGTGCCAGCGAGTCGCCGCAGAGACACAACGATTTCATTGCCCTCAAGTCTTTTTCCTAAATTGACCGTAATTAAATCGATTTTGGTCATTTAGGAGAAAGCGCAGCAGACGAAAACATGGTCGTGTCACGAGACTTACAGTAAAAGTTTGGTAAACCAGAGATGACCAATTAGCTCAAAAATAGTTTTTTTTACAGCCAGAAACACATCAGCACAATAACTTTAGCAGCTCTGTCATGTTTTTCTTCATGTTTTTTAGACTAAATCTGTGTCTTCTCGTCCCGTTTTAATGATTTATCGTAGAGTTTTTGCTTCTGGTAGCCAATCAAATTATGCTCTTCGTATATTTTTACATATTCTTTAACTTTTGAAGAGATTTTCTAAACATGTGAGATGTTTCTTGGGTGTTACCACATCACAGCGAGTGTGCAGGTCCAGTAAATAATGAGATGTTGACTTTCTCATCCTGCTGTCATTTTTCTCCGTTTGATTTGCGGTCGCGGGGAAAAGGAATGTTTTGATGGATTTTAATCTTAAACAGGATTATCCTATTCCTCGGGGGCCCTGAACCACTCTGCTTTGTGGGTAAATGTTTTCTTCTTAAATTGAGGCGGTTTTAAAAAAAAAGAAAAAAAAAATTCTGGATTTTTCAGCTGCTGTTTGATGGAGCTGTTTTGACTAGCGCAGCTTTGTGGCAACCGGCCGCCCAGGGTGTCATTGTGCCGCCATGAGGTCTATGAGAAACAGGCATCAAGGCCCGGACCGCAGTTAACCATGTGGTTCACCGCCGACCCGGAGGAGGAGGAGGAGGAGGAGGAGGAGGAGGAGGAGGGCTGACAGACGCAGCGAGAGAGGAAAGAAAGAAAGGAAAAAGTGAGTGGATTCAAACTACTGTTCAAAATCTGCTTTTTTTCTCTCCTCCCTCCCTTCTCTTCATCTTTTTCTTTGATTCCTCTCCTCCTACCTCTATCCATTACCTCCCTCCTTCTCTTCCGTGACCCCATTATTCTCCTCCGGTGACTCCCTTTAATTGCTGACATGACTTATCATAACATAAATTTATTAGCGCCGGGTTAATGTGCGCATATTTTTCACCTACACCTGTGGGTGTTGGTGGCATCTATGATGATGGATCATAATTTGGAGAGGACAGAAAGGGCAGCGAGGAAAAAGGAGGAGCTCGGGAAAGGCATCGAGAGACAATGAAGCAAAGACTGAAGGCCATTAAAGGAGGACGGGGAGAGAAATGAGGGGTATAAAAATGAAAGGTGGAGGAAGTAAAGGAAGAGGATGAGGTGGAGTTGAGAAAGGAAATGATGGAGCTCAGGATGGAGGTGGTGAATGAAGAGAAAAAGAGGAGAGTATTGATTTCTATAGATTGCTGAAGGCCAGCAAGGTGCCGAGGCATAAAAATGTCTTGAAAAAAAGGGTGTGATGAAAACCACAAGCATGTAAGTAACATCCTGACAGACGGACACATGCTGGGCGACCCATTTTGACATCCTGAACCCGTGCAGCTATTTCCCTTTAAGCAAACCAACTTGACCCTCCTGGCAAATCGCAGACTACATTTGCAACCTTGTGAGGATTTTAAATCCTGTCTCCCAGTGTTAGAAAACTTCATTTGCATTGCACTTTAATAAGAAAAACCTTGCACATGAAACGCCCGACGCTTCCCAAGATGACAAATGATCAAAATTCTGTTGATTTTGCTGCAACATAAATCACAGCTGGGTTTTCTTTTTGAGCGCTTTGTTTGAACAAAGCTTTCTCACAGGACACACATGCTGCACTCGCCAAACCCTAAAGACGACTATGCTGTTCTTAACAAAATGACCTGTTCTTCGTGTGTTTGGATGCGCACCAAGAGTTTCACATACTTCCAGGTCGGTACCTGAGTCAGAATTTCGTCAGTCGAGTCATATTTGCGTATCCGGATGCTTCATGGTTGACAGCAGTGGCTTAATCAGCACTTCTTACCTGTGGCTGGTAGTGTTTCTTCATACGGCGTTGTTTACTTCCCAAAACACTGCACTTGCGTCACACAAGCGTTACTCACGTGTTCCCAAAAGGAAAGGCTTGTCTCGGCAAGAACATCTCGTCATCTCAGGTGTCGGCTTCTGTTATCGGCGCATCTGCAGCACCGCTGTTGCCACACGGATAGACCGCAGAATGTGCATAAACGAACGCTCGACTCAGTGAATCAGAGTCGAATCTGGGATCTTCAGCTGAAGCATGAATTGAGAAGGTTGGATGTTGATTTGTGAGCTTCTGATGTGTTCGTTGCCTTTTGAAGGAGCCAGGTTGGCGAACCAGCTGCCAGTGGGAGTCCAATGATACAACACATGTGATTTAGCTAATGTGTTGCTCCTGAGCTGATTTCTATCCACTCCGTCAATCTGGTCGATACAGTTCTCAGATAAGAGGTTGTTGAAAACTGTTCTGGCGTCATTTCATCCACGCTGAGAGGTCACCAGGCATCACTGTGGCTCCAAGTCATGGATTACTGTGGCATCTTAGTAAACAGGTTTTGATGGGATTTAGGGGTTGTGTTGGTGNATTTTACTCTTTTTAAACTTGTTTTCCATCAAAGCTGCTGCACTGCAGGAGCTGCGCTGGGGGACTAGAAGCTTCTCTGTGCACAGCCGTCTTCTTATGTGTTCAACAAGTGAGGTGTTTTGGATATAAATGTTGTTATATTTCACCTCTACGAGGTAGAAGAACCTCGTTTATGTCTGATTTCAGGGCAAAGACGAGCAGGAATGTAGCACACTGGGATGGTGAAAGCAGTGCTCCATTCATTCACATGTGAAACTGCAATAAAACTCATTTAGTCGTATAATTGTGTTATCATTTGGGCCATAATCACGCAGCCCTACTTCATCAGTGCCAATTCAGATCTCTGCTGCACCACCTCATCTTTACATCTTTTACAGCTAGAGGCCATAATTAGTGTTGATTTTCTCATTATTATTTTTAATTTAGAACAAAGAGAAAAGCATGTAACTGATATGAGATTAATTTAATTAAGTACAGTAAGATGAATTCATTCTGGACTTGGCTCCTGTGCTCCACTGTGGAAATGCACTCAACAACACACTTCTATGCTCCGGCCATTAGGCGTACAATTTTCTTTATTTTATAACCCACAACCCGTTGATATGCGACGATCCTTTCCCCCTCAACAGGTTAGTAGGTCAGAACAATCATCGTGTCTGAGTTTGTGGTTGTGTTTTTCCCCCCCTGACACACACACAGACTGATGTGTGCTCTGATTACAGGTGACCTATATCCCTCCTGTGAGAATCAGGCTGTTGACGTTGGCCTCTCTCTGTTCTTTGCTGTTGCTCTGCTCTCGTTCTTCTGTTTCTTATTCTACATTTTCTTGTCTCGCTCACAAAGAGGTCACAAATTCTTACCTAAGCCAGCACTCTAGTGTCTTTTACCACGGTTAAAAAAAAAAAAAAGCAAATATATATAGAAAATAAATGTACATTTTACATGTTTGCAACCATTTATTTGATTTTTAAAATGCTGGATGGTGTACGATCACTTTGCTGTGATGTGTTTTGAATGTTGGAGCCAATTCATGAAGCCAGTTTAGTCCAACAGAAAATCAATAATTAATCGTTTGAGTCCACGTTGTCTTTATTATTAAACTGAATATGTTTGGCTTGGGTTACAGTAAGATGAGGGTTTTTTTATATTTAATGACATTCATTAACAGCACGATTAATCAACACATTGTTAACATTAATTAAGAATCTATAACGAAGAGAGTTGCCCAATAATATTGTATTTTATTTCGAAATCAGGCAACAATAAGCATGATCGTATTTAAGAATCTGATTTTAAGAAGTTTTTCCTCCTAAAAACATGCCGTTTACAGGCAGCAGGCCATGAATTTTTCAAGCATCTCCCCAGCAACACTCCATCCTCCTGGCATTTGTTTTTTTTAATTTTTTTTATTATTATTCCACAAACTGAAGGCAGCCAGTAAAACGTGACATCCCTGCAGCGCTCTGTGTGGATCTAACCTCTTCATCCTGACTCCTATAATATTTAAACTAATAATTTAATACCATCCAATATCTGGTTCTCAGCAGGGAGCCGGGGGGGAGAGGAACGCAGAGAGCCGGGAATTCAGGAGAAGGTTTTCTTATCCTGGGAGGAGAGAGAACATTTGAATCTTCCTGTTTAGGCTTGTTTTCGTGTCAACTTCTATTTAAATTGACCACCTATCCAGCTGTGCATTGTGTACTTACTTGAGATTGAGATGTTTCATCAGCACACGTACGATCTGCCACCTCTTACATTTTGTGGGAAATGGCACAGCGACATGGCGGCGCACACAAACAACTCAACAGCAACATGTCCTTCCAGAAACATCCCCTGTTAGGAGCTTTTTGGCGAGGCCGCGAGTCCCTTCTCACGTGATATTTGCTCTGCTCGCCACAGTGGAACAAGCCGTGCCGCATATTATCATCTTATAAATGTAATGTGGTGAATTCGTTGGCAAAAACACTCGCCCATTTCCACACGCCTTCATTAGCAGTTCGTTTTCTGGCTATTTGACGCATGTAAGTCCAACATTTATGCTCCTGCTTTGGGCTCCACTGGCTCCTGAAAGTCACGAGCTGCTAAATGCTGATTAGCTGCATCTGTTTGTCTTCTGTTGCAGCTCAGCTAGCAGCGCGTTGTGGGTTTGTTGGAGGCTTTTTGGTTAGAAGCCGCTGCTGAAAGACGCCGTAGTTCAGCTGTAGGAGGCTTCAAAGTCACGTGTATGATTGTCTGTGGGTTTGTCAGCACCCAGTGACCCAGTGTGGGTATAAAAGTATGAATAGGTGCAGCTTTAATTCAGGTCTGCTGTTTAATAGTCTTACCATGTGAGATACAATCCATTCCATTATAAATCTGACCATCATTTTCAACCTTTTCCTTTGTGGTTCTTCAAGGAGCCACATTTCTTCTGAACTTCCTGATAGACTTTTCTGATTTCTGAAGCTGGTTAATAATGGCTCTCTCTCTTTGTTTCCCCCCTTTTTTTTAAGCCTAAAGATGGCCGCCTGCTTGTCATCTCATAATTCACTTTGTTAAATTTAGTTTTAAATATCCACTAACTTTATATTTACAGCTGATGCATAAAATAATGGGGTGCAAAATATATATATTTCTGACCATCAATTGTGAATTTTGAAATGTGTAGTTTCAATGCAGCATACATTTAAACATTTTCTTGTATGGACTGAATTATTATAAGGCTTGTTCATGTCTGTTAGAACATTCTGTAATTGCTTTATATATATTTTTTTAATTTTATTTTCTTGAACACTTTAGGTATCTTATTTTATTTTATTTTAATTTAATTTAATTTAATTTAATTTAATTTAATTTAATTTAATTTTTTTGTATTTTATTTCTTATTGCACCTGGATGCAGGTACTAAGCACATTTCACTACGCATTGTACTGTGCATAATTGTGTATTTGACAAATAAAGTTTATCTTATCTTACTTGCATCATGAAAAAACTCTAGCAAATTGACCAATGCTGAAGGTCTACTGTACANAATCACCAATTAACCTCAGCATGTTTCTGGACTGTGGGAGGAAGCTGGAGAACCTGGAGAGAACCCACGCTGCACGGGGAGAACATGGAGACTCCACACAGGAAGAATTTTATCGTTGACTGCCTCTGATAAAATCGCACCATTTATCAGAGGCAGTCAACTGTCCGATGGTTCTGAAATGATGTGACGTCATTTCACCTGGAAAATTAATTTAATCTAAACTCAAAACTGTGAGGTTTTCTTTACAACCAGTACATACTTTTATTTTGAAATTAGCCACAAACGACCATTTCCTCAAACTAGATTGTGTAAAAAAAACAAAAACTGTCAAGTCCTGACTGATTCAAGGATTCAAGGAACTTTATTTGGAACTTTATTTGGGAAATTAGTGCTCAGGTCCCGTTTTTTTCTTGTTTTTTTTTGTATTTTTTTTTTTTAAGAAAAAGCCTAATAAATAATTAGTACAATAAAAACAAGAGCAAGATATACGTAAAAATACAGCAATATAAGTGTAATTGTAAAGAACAGAAGTACCGGGAGCTCGAGAAGCCGCTGCACCACTGCTCGCCACCATCTTGCGATCTTCAATAGCGACAAAAATTGAGGAACTTCAGCTGAAGATAGGAGACAAGCACATAGTTTAATAACTTAAGTACATTTTTTTTTCCATTTTCCAGCTCATCTGCGGCAAATACATGCATGTATTTATTCCAAGGCTTTAACATTTTTGTAAAATTAATATTAAAAAAACAACAACTCTTCTAGCAGCAGAGCTGTGTGCACACACTTCTTGTCAAGGTTGTGTTGTTTTCATAGAGAGATGAGTTTTTATACTGCTGTGAAAAATGAGCCCACAATAAAGAAAAACAAGTCTTAAACAACATGGGGTTTAAAGGGTTTAAGAAAAATGTTTTATTGTCCAAATCTGTAGGAAAGCATCGACCTTGAACAACAGGAAATTATGATTTACCCACAGTGAACAACAGTGATAAGAACCTACAGAATGCTAGCGATGCACATCACGGCCTGGTCTTTGTTGTGGAATATAAAAGCCTCAGCTGATCATTTTCTAAAGCATTCCTTGAAAAAAAAACCTGGAATACTAAAATGCCAGTGTGCTCAGTTTCATGAAATCCTCCCTTCTTCCTTTTTTTCATGTCACCTCGATCGTAAAGATGACCTCAAACGTAAGGCTGAGCAACGAGAAGCACTTTGGTTAACAACACACGACAGGCGCGTCCACAGCTGTTATTGTGTCTCAGCCTTAATATCCTGCCCATAGACGGGCTGGATGCTGCCGCGCGACGTGTATTTCTGCTGGAGAGAATGAATGCATGAAAATTTAATCTCCTTCCAGTGTTGTGTTCCACATATCACTTCAACTCCCACCTGATCGCCGACTCCTGCGTTTCAGGAATAAAAACCGAGCGGACTTCTGCAGCCCCTCCGTCAATATCCTGCGTGACCCGCGGCATGAAATATTCACTGGATGTCAAGTTCATTCACGCAGCTCCGAGAGGCGAAGGGAAAATAACAAAACATTTGAAGGAATGCTGGGGAATCTAATGAATCCAGGAAATGTCTGTTATGTAATAGAAGCCATAATGAGGTCTTGTGAAGCCGCAGGCATTTGTTTACTTGAAATCCTGGCAGGAGCCATATGGTCCTGCAGAACTTACTCAGCTATATGCATACGGGAAACACAGAGCGGCTGGTTTGGGTTTAAAGCCTCAGTTTACCTGCAAAAATGCCGTCTAATCAAACTTCTAACCGCAGCGTATTTACATTTATGATACAGTATATGTATGTGTATATATTGTCTCGTATTCAATTCAGGGCTTTTTTGTTTACATCAGATTTTGGCTCTCTGTCCGTCTACAATTTGAATTTCCTCGTCTGTTTGTCGCCAACGTTTAAGTTACAGACGTACAACGTGACATCATGGGGTTACGTATAAATAGCACGCCGCTCTAATCGTTTCACGTGTCACGTCCGTGCATTTCAAGCTTTTTGCATCTCATTTTAGTGTTAGAACAACATGCAAAATGCTTTGAGGTCATGGGAAGGGCTTCATTCAATTTGCCAGTCAAATTCTTTGGCTCAAACTTGGTGACCTGGTGGGAAATGACACGCAAACGGGAAAAAAATAAAATAAAAGAAATGTGCGTGGGTGACACGCTAAGTGACTCGGCGTGTCAGTAATGCACTATTTCATGCTACAAGGGTGAGATCTGCCTGAAGAGTCGTCAGTGTTTTGCAGATGTTACAATGAAAGCAAATGGAATACAGTCAAAGAGTGAATGAGTGTTGGTGCTGACTACAGAGGGGTGGGAAATTAAAGCAAACACCTGAACCTTTGACTNAAAAATATTTTAAATGGAATTTATCAAAACTTAAATCATTTTAAATGAAAATCTAATTCATATCTGCTCAGATGGACCCAATTTTTGCTCCAATATTCAGCATTTTTCATTTTATCTCGATCATTTTCTTTAACTGATTCTCTATAAAGTAAATTAGCTTAAAACGAACAACGTTGGTCTGAATGCAGCCACCACTCTGTGATCTTTGTTGCGTTGTTTTGACGTTTGACGCCAACATTTTCAGTTTTTCCTGCAAATGTATGTTCGTTACCGGTTTACCAGATTACTAATAATCGGTATCATCGCTGACTGAACTCGCTGCATGCTAATGCCTCTGTTTTGGCGTTGCTCAATAAAACCGAACCAGACATGTTTCACAGTCTGCACTTGAATCGGTGAGTCGCTGCTGTGTTGCATTCATTTACCCAACATGTCCTTTCACCTCAGCTGTCAGTGCGGCCGGTTTAACGTTACACTCAGCTGATTGATGGCAAAGTGAAACTGCCCGTGCACTGCCTTCCTCTCTTCTCTTATTCATGTAGTTACACTGCGATGCCAGATCACTTTCCTCAGCACGGCCGTCTGTCCCGTCCCGTCCTGCCCCGTCAGCTTCTGGTAAAGGATAGCCGGTAACTGAAGACCTTGGCTGACAAAGTGACAACACGGCTACAGACTGGAGCCGTCGCTTCTCAGCATGCTGAATAATGACCTTCAAACTGCAAACGTGGGATCTGATTGGCATCGTAGTTCTGTTGCGAAATTTGTCAATCTGTCATATCGACAGAGAATAATACGCTTCTACAGAAACATTTTCATTTAAAAAAAAATATTTGGCACACAATCAGCGCTTGTGTATGTTACTCAAAACCTCACTGATAAATCTACAATTCTACAATTTCATTTGGCAGACACTTTTATCCAAAGTCACGTACGTCTGAGAGCAGATGCAACACAAGCAAAGGGTCCAGTCAGGAGAAAACAATCTGGATGAGTGCCATAGAACAAATTCAGGTGTGATAAGGCGTTGATGCCAACAGCGGTCACATTTCTGTTGAGGTTTCATGACAGTCCACCTTCAAACTTCATCAAAACAACTGAAGAAGGATTGTGTTCAGGGAATCAAATCACGCTTGTTCACTCAGAGCATTTTGCTCATTGTTGCTTCACTTGCATGTTGTGAGTGCTGGAGAATGGATTCAGAATCAGAATCCTTTAATGTACTTATACCCAAAGAAGTACAACAACATTGGGTGCAATCCCATTCAGTGCAAAGAACAACTATAAATAAACAAACTGTGCAAGATAAAAACACGACATTTGTGGAGCCTATAGATGTACATATATATAAAAAATAAGTGACAATAGCTATAAAATAGATATAAAAATGTGAGTATTCACCGCACCAATTACGTTTCTGGTATATGGGGAAAATGCTCTGACTTGTTTGTATTTCTTTAAACCAATCACAGTCATCGTGCTAAGCCCAGGATGCAGCAACGGTGCCCCGCAAACATAGTGCTGTCGGTTTAACTTGTTTTGGAAAATGAACCTTTTGACATAACCGGTGGGCAAAAAGTCTGTCCCGTTAGAAGACAAACGTCGTAACCGAGCAAATAAGACGGGCCTCGTTGCAAAACATTTGTGAAAACTTGGAATTTTTGAGTGCGTAGGCTTCTGTTTGGAGGCTGTTGTTCTTGTTTCTAACAGCAACAAGGGAGAGCAGAAGAGGCGGAGGAGGTCGTTGTGTTAAAGATGTGGTCAGTGACGGGCCACAAGCACAGTGATACCCATAGTCTCCACTCCATGAGTCAGACTAGTGCCGAGACAGAACTTTAGGTTTCTCTCAGCAAGCCAGCACACGGGTAACATTTGAAATAATGGCAATAATTTTAATAAAAAAGAAGTAGATTCTACATTTATTTTTCCATCAAATGTTTTAAGACACAATAACTTCCTCAAGCAGAATGTATTTATGACTTTAGCCTCCCACTTCCTGCAGTGAGTAATTATATAAATAATGACTTTTGATGCATGACGTTGTCTGGCTCACAGCTGATCGCGATCAACAGCCTTTTGTTTGAAGGCGCGACATGAAGCAATTTATGATTGCCTAATAATATGCGTCATTTCCGGAAGGAGATGCTGTCAGCCTTCCAGCAAAACGTCTACGTCGGCGATCAAAATCAGCCACCTGCGCATCAACGCCGACTATATTTGATAATGCACAGGAAAATCGATTGTAGACGAGATGCTAACCGACCGCTGATTCTGCTATTTTAATAAAGATGGTTATCTCGAGGTGTCCTGCCTTTAGGAGAGCAACAGAAGACAGCCTTGATCATTTTTGAGTGACAATGAAACTGCAGTGATAAGGGTTGAATCATCGTTATCAGAGCAAGTCTACCAGGAAACAAATAGCGAGAAATTCCCCTGAATTTCTTGAGCTCACGGAAACATTCGACCCTTTTTGCTCAGTGTTGATACAAACAAAAAAAAACACTGAATTCAACTTTATGGCCAAGTTGTTCAAGCTTATTGCATGCCATCATACTGAATGTGCAAAATATTTTCTCCTATAAATTATTCGAGTGCAGCAGTAAGTGTCTTTTTGTCCAACCTGGTTCTTATTATGCAATATCAGATTGCTGATCTGCTCTTGCAGCATCGGGGCCACTGATTGTGCTCCCCCGGCCGACCAAGGTTTCGCATTACAGCGAAACTCTTCAGACGCGCAGCTGTTTACATAAGTTTTTGTACTCGATTCTTCTGCTGTTAAGTCTGAGGAGTGAAAGCCCCGCAGCATTTGTCCACACTCTCTCTTTCCCACATGTATTAGTGGCCTGCTGCTATTCATCCAAGCTTTGTTTCGCCGCTTCGGGGTGCCGTACAGTGTTCAAACTGAAACCGACTGCACCGCTGAGGGACGGATGTCTTCGAGGCACCGCTGTACAGTTTTATTTTCGCTCAAATGTATGAGTCACTGTTTTAACTTTCTCAAAAGACACCTTTTATTTTTTTTATGAAGTAGAAAAATGTTTTGCATTAATATTCAACACTGTAAAATGTCAGAAATAAAGATAAGCAGGGATCAGATTAGCTCTGCCCTCGACTTACAGGTATGTTAAAATGCTTGGAGCTGCGTTATTACTTAATTTACACAGCAGGCGTGTGTGCTGGAGCAGAAACATGTAAGACCAGTAAACATATTTGCATGTTAACTTGCCGACCTTTATATAAAAAATGTCACATTTGCATCTGAGAGTCGACTTGAACCGTGATACCTTTTTAAAACATTTGCTGCCACTCTGTGATTTAAATTCCTCC
This sequence comes from Stegastes partitus, assembly GCF_000690725.1. NCBI lineage: Eukaryota > Metazoa > Chordata > Actinopteri > Pomacentridae > Stegastes > Stegastes partitus. The sequence continues at coordinate 109,461 of NW_007578520.1, read as the reverse complement.
TGCTGCCGATCGTTATCACAACATGCAGGTTTTTCTCGACCGATGTTGCCTTCAGGTTCTGTTCCCTCCTTCACGGTGGCTCCGCTGTTTAGCGACATCGTTTCTTTGACTGTATAAATGGCGTCCACGCTGTCGGATAATGACGATGCTAGCAGGCCCCGTGACATCGCGCCTTCAGGGAAACTGGGAGCACGGTGACCTGACACCGAACAAGCTGTGTCAGAGGAGTTACACTGTAGAGAGGGAAGTCGGGCTGTTGCAAAACTGGGTTTGAATGAAGGACATTATTTCGCTCCGCGGTGGTCGGTAATTGCTCGTGTGTTTTGTGATTCTGCACTCGCCGCTTGCATTTGCTTTTTGACACATCTTGCAGAGAATATGAAGTCATACCTTTTGAGGTAGCATGCATGCGAATCATACATCCATTTTCTTTCAGTTAAATGTCATCTTAAGGATATAAACTGTTTGCTTTTCTCCCTTTGTGTCCTTTTTTTTTTGATCTGCATGGTAACAAAACACCAAGAAGCATGCACAACTGTTTGGATGGCTATATTTTTGAAGCTGCAGGACCTAGTTTTGTACTGGAATAGATATGATTTGCATTTTGATTTTAATTTTGCCATTAATGACTGAGGGTCACATAACACCCATAGAAAGACAAGGAATACCTACAGCGCTTATATAATCCTTAACGGACCTGAAACACAAGATTTTAGTTTTATTTCATGCAGCATGCAACAAAAAAAAGGGTAATGACACTAACACTTGTAATAAAAGTGTGACATTTAATGCTATGGATTTGATTTTTCTACTTGCCAGTGACTTTCATAGTCAAACCTGCTTCGTTCTTGTTATTATTGTATAATTATATGTTAGATATCTTTGATATAATTTCATATTCTGCACAAAGACTGCAAATAAAAATGCTGCAGAAGCCAGAGTTGGACAGAAGAAGAACCAAAAGAAAGAAAGCTGAGCTAGTATGTTGGTATAGCTTTGGGTTTTTTTTTTAATGTTTGTGTGTCCTGGTGCTTAATGAGATCAAGCTTTGCAATCAGAAACCAGAGCAGGTCATCTCAAGGCACACCTGTTTGTATTGTCCTCAAAGTGTCAGACGGACGGAGACGGAGAAGATAAGGAGGAGGAAATAAAGGAAAGTGAGGATGTTGAGATTAAAAATACCATAACGCATGATGGCGAGAAAGGAAACTAGCAGTTAACATGAGAAAGGGAGATTTAAAAAGCATAATCTAGAGTCAAAAAGAATTTTAACCTGCCATAAATTCCAAAAGATCTGAGCTTTCATGTTAAGTTACATCCTGTATTATCAGATCGCTTGAGAAGCAGATTGTTGTTCCAAGTTACATAAAGAGGAACTTTTAAAAGTATTTTTGATCTGAGAAATGTGACTCTTTAATCTCCATACCACAACTCCCTTTTTTTTCGCCGCACAGACTCTTTCCCACTGTCTGCAGGATGCTGTCTCAGCCTCCAGCTGTGGCCGAGCGCGGATCAGTTACGCCGATGTTTGTGTGCATGTGTGCTGGCAGGCTTCAGTCACATTTATCTAATCAATTCCAAGACATGACAATGTGGCTGCGAGGCTGACCTAAAAGCCAAGAGGAGTTTTATATAAACTTCTCGGTAATTCCCCGCGTTGCCGTTCCCCCGCGGATGAATGGAGATCAGATTTCTGAATGGATCGAGGAATCTGGTCGGCCTCCAACACAAATGTTTGGAGTGTGTTTTCAGTGGGAATGTTGTGGTTTCAGTGTTTTTCTACAAGGTTCACACCAGGGATGGGCAAAAATACATCAGCTGTTGGCTGAATCCAACGCAGGGATGATTTTAGTCGTTGCATTTTGCTAATTTAACGAGCTGCCTAGTTTGAGAATTTGACTTAATTAGCTTGTAAAGTGTCGGCTAACGGTGCATATTAACAGCATGCAGCCACATGCTGACAGGTTTAATTAACTTACTGCAACCAGCCTTAGCGTGTGCAGATAGAACCAACATTCAATCATTGTGCGGCTTGTTCGCTGCCCCAGCAAAGCAAATATAATCTGGCTTCATGCAACGTGTCTCTCTGCCTTTCCTCATCACTGTTGCTAATTATTAGCTACGAGTCAAGCTGCAGTAAAGACGTGTTCAGGAGCTGCAGACCTGCAATCATAACACCACCATGACACGCCTCTAATAACAGTGCTGTAACAACATTGCAAGGTTTTATAGTGTCGACGTTCTTATTATGTTTTTAAACTTTACTGTTTATTCATCGTGGGTGTGAAAAAGTGTGTTTGTATTGTGTTTTTTTCAGGTGTTGCACAGCAAACCTTGTTCTGTTTGCTTTCTGTTTTCTGAGTCTGATCTCTGAGTGAACTTGGATTCATCAAGTTTTTGTGCAGAGGTGCTCATGATACCAGCTGAACTATGGATCAATTCTCTTCTGTGGATTAAAAACTGAAGCATTTCTAGTGCACATGTTTCGATTCCTGGGATCTTTCTGCGTGGAGTCTCCATGTTCTCCCCGTGCAGCTTCCTGGGTTCTCCGGCTTCCTCCCACACAGTCCAGAAACATGCTGAGGTTAATTTGTGACTCTAAATTGTCCGTAGGTGTGAATGTGAGTGTGCTTGGTTGTCTGTCTCTAAGTGTAGCCCTATGATAGACTGGTTACCTGTCCAGGTGAACCTGTCTTCACCCTGAGTCAGCTGGGATAGACTCCAGCCCCCCTGGTGAGGATTAAGCGGTGTACAGATGATGGTTGGATGTTTCAATTCAGACTGTGGATGGAGAAGAGAGGCTGTTCACAGATGATCTGTCAACATGTTTGTGAAAGAGAGAGCTGTACAATGAAGCCTTAAAAAACAGAGAAGCTATATGTTCTGGTCAAGTTGGATAATCTGGCAGATCACTAAGTGATCTGACGCCATCGGACTCTTTCAAATGGTGCTGAACATATCTGTAAATATAGCCGGTGTCTGTTTAGAAAATTTTAACACATAACCCAACGTTAGCAAGGTCACATATCTACCTGGATTCCATTGTAGGACTCGTACAGGATGTGTGGAGCTCAAAACTGCGAAGCCTTGGCCTTGTGTTTGAGCTGAAATTACATTCACACCTGCATCTCTGCATCCTGACTACAAAGAAACAAATTACACGTCCCCGTCTTTAGTTCTTGTGTTCCTATTACAACCGAACCGAGAGCTGCAAACATCAAATCACCACAAGCACTTAACAGCTCTCGAGTACTTCACGGAATGAAACGCGTATCGCAGGAGGAAGACGAGGGACTGCGCCGCTGCGATAACAGACATTTTACCTGGAGGACTTTAATTCTTCTCCGGCTGATGCACAGCGCCGGCATTTTTTGAGGCAACAGCAAAACAATTTTCGCCTCAGCGGGGATGACTCACAAGGACAGAAATTCGTCTCCAGCTGTTCCAAGGTGATGTGTGACATATCTGTTCTGTGCTCCTGTCAAAACACGTCACATCACATGAGTCACACAGGAAGCAACGGAAGAGGAAAAAAAAAACATCAAATCGAAGTGGTCAGAGCGCTCACCTGTGATGGGTGTGAGTCTAATATTCTGATATGGTGTGTGATGTGGGATTCTGACATTATATATATTTGGTGTTTACAGATTAGATCTTACAGGTTTCTTGTTTAAGCTTTCAGACCTTTTGTGAGACTATTTTTTTTTTTTTCTTTTTTAAGAGGAGGGTCCTCATAACTCTGTCATGGACCAGGGTGTTGGTTTCTGCTTCTGTTTTTCTTGAAATTCATTCCTGCATTTCCCTTTTCTGTGTTTCCTCTGTCTGTTTGTGCAGGTTTAATGTCTGCTTTACGCTTACTTCCTGTTTTATGTTGAAATTGCCTTTCCTCAGTGCCGCTTGTGTTTTTACTTCTGTTCCTCGTCCCTCTTTTGTCTCCCTTTTGATTGCACTGATTAGTTTGTCTTGTCTCAACATTCAATGTTTTTTTTTAGTCTTGTTTCTCCTTCTGTCTTTGTCACTTTCTCCTGTTTTCCTCCCTCATGTCAGACTTCCTGTTCACCGGCCTCTGGTTTGTACATTTAGTTTCTGAGCCTTTTTTTGTGTGTGTGTTTCTTTAATTCTCATTTCAGTTTATGCCATGCTTTTGTTACCTTTTTTTTCCCTTGCCAGCTCCCCTGCTTTAGACTTATCTGGACTGTGATTACATTTATTATTTTTTTTGAGTCAGCTTTTTGAGTTGGTGCAGATCTGTTGGTACGACTGTGTGACAATAGCGATCTTGTGATTTCATTTAAAGCCAAGACTGCAGCTCAGTTAGACTAACTTAGGCTAAGACACACATGCAAGCTTTTACTCTTTCCAGCTGTAAGAACCACTCACCTGAAGTAGAGCCTGAAAGGTAGACGTTGGACAGCAGACGATCATTTAACACATCAGTCATTCCATCTCAGACAATAAGGTTTTTTTTTTTTTTTTTAGCAATTTCTGCTCTGTCATCTCTGAATGATTTAAAGCATAAAATATGTTTATAAAGTTATTTTTAAATTTTAGCTTCGTATGTCAAATGCTTTCTTTTTTTGCATTTTAAATTGAAGGCTATGTTTGAAAGATTATATCTCAGGAACCATTAAAGATGGAAACCTGAAATTTCAACTGTTACTTCTCATGATGCCATTTATTTATATGTAGCAATATTGGACAAGTAAATCACATCATCACTGATTTACAGCTGGTTGAAGCAGGAAAATAAAAGTACAATAAAAATAAAATAAAAAAAATAAAAAGCAGGAAAATAAAATAAAATAAAAATAAACAAAGACAGCATAAAAAGTCCCATGTTTCTGCACACAATAAAATAAATTAATGCTAAATTCAACGAGTGATGTTTTCTGAACCAGATGTAGTTACATGTCACAATGATGTGAAACAAGACATCCAGAATAACCTTTAATATAAAATAAAAAAATACGGAAACGCTATTTTTTTTTTCCTTCTTTTTAGTTGAATTATTGTTACTAATAAGGCAGGTATGAAAATCTTTTAGCACAAAATAAACAAATGAATAAATTTGGTAACCAAATCCAAGCAGAGTTCTAGAGTCCCAAAACAATTCTTTAAATGACTAAGAAAAAAAAAAAGAATAAAGCCAAAAATGGTTACTGGAAAGTATTTAATGTATGAATCTACAGTTTTAGTGATACCATTATAAATATCCATAGTTTTAAGTAAATAAGATGGCTGAGCAGAAGCCCCTGATGATTTAAGATGGAATAACCTGCATACAATCATTCGATCATACAAATAAATTAATTGCTGTAACATTCATGAATAGTTTGTTTGGTGTATTGTTGCAGCTGAACTACTAAATGACAGCTTCTGCCCAGTGTTAGTCCAGTCAAAGTCTAGAATGCAGCTAAAGTACCCTTGTTTTAAGATTTTAGTTAAACGTCCTCACTTATATGAACAGTGATAACGTTGGAATCACTGCATTAAACTGTGCGTGGATCATCAGAAAACCTCTGTTCACATTTGACTGAGTTATGATTCACATTGTCGAGTCAAACTGTGGCATTCGAGCGCTGAAGGGTTTCACAGCAGCCTGCTTTCAATGAATATCTAAGAGTTGTTGCTCGCAACCGTCTTATCGTATCAGTTATTTGTCAACTTTTGCATTAACATTTCCCCCCACACAGCATCTTTGCCTCACATCTCTCCCTCTGCACCTCGTTTACAGTCTCAACACCTTTTGTAAAACCTTTTTGGGCCTAATGGTGCAAAACCAAGGCATCATGCAGCATTTTTTATTTATTTTTTAACCCACTCAAGTACAGAAAACAGCCCAATCTTCGGCTTCCGTCTGTCGTCGTTGTCATTTACCAAACAGTTTTAGGAACATCGTCGCCACCACCCTCTGCAGAGGAACGGAGCCGACCCGAACTGGAAGCAGCCCAAGAAAGAACAGATTGCCATCAGATTTGTGATCTGAGCAACGGAGAGGTGTAAGTGAAGTGTCTCAAATTCCATCTGGATGCGAGCCATACGAAGTGGCAAGTGCAAATAGGGGCAGTTTTTTTTTTTTTTTTTTATTGTACATCCCCAGAGCCAAGACTAATATAATGAGCCAACAATAGCAGAGGGAATCTCAGGCAGATAAATGATTTCACTGTGTACATGGAAATTGAAATCGGCATCACTGAAGCGTCGCGGCGCATGTGTCCAAGAACAGTGCAGAAACAAATGAGTTTAGCGACGACAGGAAATGAATTTGCAGCATAAATGCCCACAAACACGACCGTGTATGTGGACCGATGACAGCAGAACTTTGTCGAACACCAGGACACTGTTCACGAGCAGGAGAGTAATAATGTGTAATCAGAAGCTACAGAATGAAATCAGTTTTAGTATCTTCTGAACTCACTGACACCAGATGAACAAAACCAGGGCGTCCATTCGTGATGCGAGCACGAGCAGCTTGGTTAAGTACAACGGTCAACGTGGAACGCATTAAAATTTGGCCTCCACCTTGACGTCAGCTGGGTCGGGCTTCAGCTCCCCTCGAGCCGGTTAAGCTGCTACAGCCAATCGATTGGATTAACATTTGGCTGCACAATACATTCCATTCCAGTCGACTTTTCATTTTTTTTAATTTGGTGCATTTTTACTATTTTTGCTTTCACTTGAGTAAAAAAAAAAAAAAAAAAAACAGCTGGGAAAAGGTTTTTAGAAAATGCAATACTGGTGTCGTGTTTAAAAGGCTTTGGCTCGTTCTGGACTGTACACTGAGATCTGATAGGAGTGAAACGAATTCCCGCTCGTGTCAGTCTTCGTCCATTTACAGAGAATTCATTCTGTTGCAGGTCAGATCTGGTTCCGAGTTTACTTATTTAGTTGTTTGAGATCCAAAACTTAACACTGAAATATTTTTTAGCTGACTTTTGAGAATTTTATGTTGCAAGAACTTTTGTTTTTTCGTCTTCAAAAGGAAAAAAATGCCTTGGAAGGCATTTCAGAAGTACAATATCTCTAGAAGTATGACTCCCACAGCCATGAAATCTGGGAAGGGCACAGATAAAATGGGGTACAGCAGATTCAAATGATTCAGCAGAGGCTATATTTTGAATTATTGACTCTTGAAAATGACCCTAACCCGCCTACTGCCCCCACGACCCAACCCAGATAAACAGAAGAAAATGGATGGATGGATGGATGGATGGATGGATGGATGGACTCTTGAAAATGGAAACGAGTGCAAAACTTTCCCACAAGGGTGGTTTTGGTGCCACAGCAAGTTCCTGTAAGTGTGTATATCTGGATGTATCCATATTTTACTATAGAAGTGCAGTCTTTGGTCGACATTTCACCAATTTCTGAGGACTCCAACATCACTGGAATTTGATGTATGACCAATATGTGAAGCCAAGGTTGTAGTTTTTTGTTATTTTGACAAACCAAAGTGTTGATGTGGACTCTGTACTAGGAACACAAACACTAGTGTGCATAGGGTTCATATATTCAATATGCAAAGCTGCTTCTGTGTTATCCACATGTTAACATATGAGGCTCATTTTGCCTTTGCGAATGTTAAAAAGTGTGAGCTCCCCACCACATGTGGACCTTTTGTGTAGAGAGCTTGACATGAATGACACTATTGTTTTTCTGTTTATTTTATGTAGTCCAGTGGCTACAGAGAAAACTGTACTTCATAATATTAGGTTTACTTGTCTGATTAAAGCGAGCTGTTAAAAAATACATTTAGGCCACATTTACACGTAGTCGAGTTTTTACAAAAACTGATCTACGTTTTCAAAAACACCATTGTTCACACCAGATCGTTTAAAAAAAAAATCTCTGTTTACACAAACCCTCATAAACACGTAGTTAAGAGCTGCTATGAGGATGCCGAACCTGTAGGGGGCAGTGTAGCGAGAAGCATAAAGCCATGCTAGCCAATCAGAATCCTGGAAAAAAACACAACAATAAAAACTTCCCGTTACTTGAACGATCATGGCGCGAGGGTCGTTTGTTTGGACCGACAGAGAAGCTCCTCCACATAATAGAACATTTCTGAATGTAAATGCAAACAGGCCAAAAGCACAAACGTAAAAACAAGCAGCTTTACCAGCTGATGATTATGACAGTAGCCAAACTGTAAACATGGATCCCACGCATATGGCGCTGATGACGTTTTTGTTGCATACTGTGACGTCAAACTCCGCCTCCTCCCGTCTACATGCAAACGTAAAGACGGGAGTTTTTCAACATCTCCACTTTGGCAGCAGTTTTCAGAAATGATCGTTTTCCGTGACTCGTAGCTTCGTTTACGTCTGAACCAAAAACCCAAACGCATTGACATATCAACGTTTTTGCTTCGTGTAAACGGGGCCTAAGTTTGCACAAGTCATCTTGTCCTGAAGGTCAAAGAGGAAACAGGCCTCCAGAGCAGCTCTTTCATTGGTTCACTGGCCTCATATGATTTGATTATAGATGCATCCTGATTGGCCGGTTTAAACAGGAAGACGAGCCTCTTCCCTCCACATGTGAGTGTAATGGAGGAGAAGCGAGTGAATGGTTTGTTCAGGCCGCTCTGCTAACAGCTGGATGCAAGTTTGTGAAAGTTTTCTTGTAAGTTTTGCTTCCTCTTGCTATTTTAGTTTCTCTTCTTACTTCTGGAGATGTTTAAACTTTGCAGATACCCAGCCTCTAATTGTCAAGCACAAGGCCACCTACGCGCCTCCTTGCAACACCTAATGATATATTTCAGGGTGAAAATACAAACAAAAGTCAGCCAAATTACCTTTTTGCAGAACTTACTTTGGCATCCAAAATGAAAAATTAAGTAAACTCAAGACAGTGGATGTGAGACATGGATTGATCCCACATTACTCCAGTTATTGCGTTTGCCTTTTGGATGCATCAAAAACAATGTAAACTATCATTTATCAGATTTAAGTTCCCAGAACAATAGTCAGTGCGGGGATGCCTTTCCAGCTTGAGGTGCTCGCTGCTCAGTTTTCACAACATACACTGTTTGATAAGTGAAGTATTAACCTTTGTTAGAAAACAATGAAGAAAAACACATCTTTGGGGGAATAACCCCAACGCTGAGACTGTAAGTGCTTCATCTTTGTGCCATATTGCATTAAAAAGCAGCACTAGTAAGCCAGGAACATGCATCATTCCCAGTGGATAGCAGAGATGACAAATAACCATTTTCTAATTGCCTGTAAGACTAAAACCTATTATGTGTTGGAGAGCTGGTCCGGGTACCAAACACGTCTTCTCTTTGAGGTTGTTTGTTCAGTTTTTGCACAGAAGCCCTCACAAATACACTGAAATAAAAAAAAAAAATCATTGGGCTTTGTCATGTCTTGCAGGTTTCAGTCTCACCTGTGGGAAAGAGCTTTTAACACAGGAAGCCCAAACTGAGAGGTAAGCTGCCGTTAATTCCCCCTGTGCTGCAGCGAGAGCCTGAGGGCATTAGGTTGGACACCCTGTCAGGTTTTGGATGAAAGGTTACTCTGTTGTTGGTCTCCAAGATTTAGATTAATGGTCTCTCTCTGAGCGGTCTGCCCTAATTATTATTCTGCCTCAGCGAGAGCCGGTCAGGTTTTTGTAAGTGGAAAAATACAGCAGATTTACTGGAAAGTGGTAGATTCCTTCTGTATCTACTGAAAATCCTGCTTGCTTTTAATGCAAATGTGCAGTTGCACAATGATGCTGCTAAGTGGCTCCTTTTAGCAATGATTTCTAAGAACTTGTGCAACCACAGAGGGAAAACCTGGCTGCAGAGATTCGCTCCCATTCAGCCACGAGAACATCAGCGAGGTCAGAAGCTGATGTTGGGCGTCAGATGAGGTTGAAGTCGAGGCTCTTTTGCAGGCATCTGGGTGTTTTCCAGAATAAAACCTCCTGGTGAAACCTAAGCTCTTGTGATTTAAGGTCCTAGTTTGGAGGCAAGAATCCGAATCAGGGCATCTTTGGGGGTTTTTGTTGTTTGTCCCAGCAGGCCTCGGTGTTTCTTCCCAAACAGAGAACCTTGTGTGAACTGTGGCTGAGAGTTGTGTGAAGATTTCGATATGCACCGCCGCTCGCCACAGACTGCCGCTGGCGGCGATGGAAGCACAATGGGGACACACAGTGCTGTACCAGCGAGGCAACCTGCTAACATGATCTGGCTTCAGTGGGTGTTAAATTATACCGCAGTCATGTGTGTGTGGGGGTGAGATTGTGTGAAAGGAGCTGATAGGGTGAGAGGAGAGAGAGAGAGAGAGAGAGAGCTGGAGAATGTGATTAGAAAAAGAGTGGTCAGAGTGAGCTGCAGAAAAGAAACGCCACGAGAGAGAGATAATCGGCGAGAGTGGCGCGGTATCGGTTGTTTCTGATGCCTTCTCATATTCTGCATAGAGACTCTCTCTCACACGCTCAGTAGTAAAGAGTTATATGATCTTCTTGGCTGCCAGTGAGATGCTCCAGCCACTTATCTTGTTACTGGCTCTGAGCAGCCCCTCGTCTCCATCGTAGCTTCATTGTGTACAAATAAACCATCGTAAGAAAGGAGGGGGTGAAAGACGTTGTGTCTTCTTTGGCTTTAGCTCTGTCAACCGGACACCGTGCACTGAGGCGGCGAAGAACAGATTGAGATTTGTTAGGATTTGAGGTTAGTGAGGAGTCTTTGTATCGGGTTGCATCGCCATAACTGAACCTGCTCCAGAACAGGTTACGTTCAAGACATCAAATCAACGCCTATTAAAACACTGACCAAGTGGTTCTCTTGAGATCTTCCAGGTGCAATTTCACACCATCTTCATTGTTCTATAGGATTTTATACATGAGTATAATCCTAACAACAGATGCTGAGAAAGCGCTGTAGCCTTACACGTCCTAACTTTCTTAAATGTGCACTCAAGCTGCCTATCTATCAGCTCGAAAGATGTTTTTATGCATTTTTTAAAAAAAATTATTTTGCTCTGAAAACCAAAACCACAAATAATTAAAACTGTCTTGGACACTGTTAAGAACATCACAGCGATTGTGAGGTTACGTAATCCATCCTACCATGAACATATTTTTATTATTTATTCATTAAATAATTGTTTTTGTAGTAAAAGAGGACAGCATCTTATAACTTCGTCAGACAATCCCATGTTGCATAACACGAGTTTGACTGAATGCTGAAAAGGAAACCTGCATCTAAGAAATTTGTACATAAGCAAACATTACTCAGATTGTCCTGCGTCAAGGCTGTGATATTAATGAGTCCGTTACCTTAAGTTCACACAGTCTGCGTTTTTTTATTTTATTTCCAGCTTTTCTTCCTGGCTTTGACTGCAGCAGCTGCTTTCAGCCGGTATTAGTTTTAAATTCTTCATATTGGTTTTTGGATTATCGTTCGTTCTTCTTGTGGGAAACGTACGACTCCAGACATGTCCGTGTTTGCGATCGGTCACCTTGTGCCAACTCGGCCTCTTTCATGTGCTCAGCTGGATTCAGAAAAAGATGACTTGCTGAGTTAATAACCAACTTCATGCCTGCTTAGTGAGACTGCGGTTGTTGGGTTTAGTGAAAAGACACCCGGGGTTTGTTGAACGTACCTCGTAGTACGTCTGAGTTTTTATCATGGATGTAGCTCATAATTTAGGAAGTTGAAACCCATGTTCTAGTTTCTGTCTACAAAGGTCTAAAAAATGCAAATGTGGGCAACGGTTTAGATGCTTCGAACCAGCCTAGCGTCATAAAAGATCAGACGACGCTCCTGAATAAACTTTTATTGAAGAAAGCTGCTGCCTTGGCTTCAGCGATAAGTTCAGTTGCAGTTCAGTTCATTAATCAGCGGCAGCGCAGGTCACATGGAACAGCCGCTCGGTGTACTGGCACTTTGTGTTCCAGTTCAAGCTCTTAGTGGGAATGAGACCTAGCAGTGCATCCTCAAAATAGACAGTATGTACAGTCATGGTACAGTGTGTTCGATATCTGATGCACGTTGCAAAATGGATTTCTCACAGTTTTTCTTTTGTCGTTGTGTAAGTTTAGCTGTGCGTGGCGCTTTAAAGATGATGTCTATTGGCACAGATGTTTGCAATTATTGTGTCCCACCTGCACAACTGCACTTTGTCGCCGTTACTACATGGCACAGTGTTTGTCTGCAGCACCCTTTCTTGGGCGATTGATAGTTGCCGATGGTCTTTGTTAGTTTGCACCGACATGCTGTACATCCCGTTTGGTCTCTGTGGACAGACTAAACCCGGCTCCTCGACTCTCTGGGGAGGTTTGGAATCATCAGGGAGAAAACGGCTCACTCGGTCTGATTCGGGACTTCACGGTTTATATGTATTGGATCTCAGTGTGTCCCCTGATTTTTGTCTGTTTGGGTTAAATTCGATTTCTATTTCTGCACCATCCATCGGTTTTCCTGATGTAGAACAAGTCTTGGGGGATTGATCAGTAAATGCATGTCATCTTATTTAACAGAAATCAATGCATTTTCCTTTTTTTGACCATTTTCGAAACAAAACTGTCTCATACTAAATGAAACTCCAATTTGCAAAATGTGCTTAATATGTTTAAAATTCTCAATTATCATTTTGGTGATTTTCCTATCCAAACATTTATTCATGCAGGAAAAACCTCCTGAGCAGTTCCATTAAAAGTCATCAGAAAAGCCTCAGACATTATAAAGCTGACAACACGGGGAAAAACAAACAATGAACTTTATTCATTTATGCATGTTGCCTATAAAGTATGGCAGCACCGTGTGTTGTGTAACTCCGTGATTTAAAGCAGATTATCCACTGTAGAAAACTCATCACATCAGAATGTGTACTTGTGTCTTCTAAGCCTTATGTAACTGTGACTGCTGCTTCGAGCTCATTCTTAAATATAGCTCTGTTTATACATCATATTGAAGGGTATTAGCCAGCAGCGTGAAGCTAATATATACAAATATACACCAGCATCTAAAGTACATGTCAGTTCACATATGACACATACTGAACAGGGTTTTATCTTTTCTTTCTTTCTTTCTTTATTTTTGGCTTTACCTAGTTCATAAGTAATAAAATACAATATATGCAAATGATTTATAAATAGCTGTAAATGTCATAAAATAGAGCGCAGAGGTCTTTGTGTTATTGTTTCTGTCAGATACCTCTGAAGCTGGAGATGACAATAAAGGCAGATTTTTACCATTTAATGCTGAAGCTGTATTTATGCATTTGTATTTGCATACGTTCCAGCATCTTCACAGTGAACTTTGGATGAGAGAATTTAACTGCCACAGTGCACACGCGGTGCACGTGCAGTGAGGGTGTGTAATCTCGTAAAATGCCTTGTAAAATTACGAAAAGGCAGAGTGATTTCTCAGAAAGCCGTCTCCCGAGTGTCACATGATCCATTTATATTCTTTCTGAGAATCAGGGGCAGATTATAGGAGGAAGTCAGAAACTATTAGCTGTCAGGCTCCTCCGTGTTTAGCTCCTGTCATTTTCTGCCCAGGAAAAGCCTTTAGCCTGAACCCAAATGTGCCGACACAACGCTGTTGTGATTCTGCACACATGTGCATCTCTGTGGCGAGTCATGTAATTTCAAAGTCTCTTCAGTATGTGTGTGCATCACAGTTAAAGGCCCCCGAATCTGGATTAGGCCTTTGGGAAAATGCCTTAATATGAATTTAATTACATTTTAGCATCTTAGGAACCCATTTCTCTCTCTTCTCCTCCATTATGTAGCTTTTTAGTTGTAAAAATCATCTTTTTTCATATCTTCTATCAGCAAATGTTGAAAATATGACACAAAAAATAACTTGGGCATCATCATCATAGGGCTGCAGGGTGGTGCAGATGGTAGCACTGTTGCCTCGCAGCAAGAAGGTCGCCGGTTTGCTTCCCGGTGGGGGCACCGGAATCTTTCTGCGTGGAGTCTCCATGTTCTCCCCGTGCAGCGTGGGTTCTCTCCGGGTCCTCCAGCTTCCTCCCACAGTCCAGAAACATGTTGAGGTTAATTGGTGATTCTAAATTATCCGTAGGTGTGAATGTGAGTGTGCTTGGTTGTCTGTCTCTAAGTGTAGCCCTGTGATAGACTGGTTACCTGTCCAGGTGAACCTGCCTTCACCCTGAGTCAGCTGGGATAGACTCCAGCTCCGCTAGTGAGGATTAAGCGGTGTATAGATAATGGATGGATCATCATCATCATACACAATTTCCCCCCAAAATAACCAGCATGTTTGTCCATTTTGAGATCTTAAAAGTTTAGGATGAAGTTATATGGAGTTTGTAATGATGGGTTTCTTGGCTTTAATATGGGATTTCCAAAGAATTTGCGAAAATGACGCTGACATAAAGAAGCTGTAAATGAAATCCCCTCAGCATGATAGAGCACTCCTTCCACCGTCATTTCTGATCTATAACATCCGATTCTATCCTCATTTTCCTGCTCTAGTGATGATACCAGCTCATGCCTACAACCCACAATATGTTTCATGTGCCTCGTCGAATGGGTAAATATCCACAGTCAGGTGGGACGCTGCGGTTCTTGGTAGGCGCTTTGAAGGAATAGTTTGACATTCTGGGAAATGCAAAACCCATGTTTCTTCCCGCTGTCTTGAAAGCTGTCCTCGCCAGCCTCAGTGGACAACTGAGCCGACACGAGAGCGTCGTCAGCTGCTCCGGTTCATCTGTAGTGTCTTTGTGTCGACTCGCAACTTTATCTGAGCCAAGTCGTGACTGTTAGCGGCTGGTCCAGGATCAAACTTTCTGATAACGGTTCACCAGAGTCTGAGTGTGATGAACGAGAAACTGTATGCTGTGATTTGAAAATGCTGGATTTAGTCTTTCTTTGGTATTAAGCTTTGGGATTAAGATTTTAGGGAGGGCCATCTCTTTTGCTATTTAGACTGGTTACTTGGATTTAGTTTTGGCAGATGTTGAAAGGGAGCAGCATTAGTCTCCAGTTTGTTGGGTTTACTTGAGCACAAAGACTAATATAGGAACAGCTATTATTCCTTAGAAACCCAGTGACTGGTTTAAAGGGCATGCTAGCTTTTAAAAACTGGCAAAATACACAAGTCAGAAACTGTAAAACAGGAAAATTCATCAGATTTTTAACCTCTCACCTGTGTTGGGATGCTCTAAAATAAAACGTAACCAGATCTGAACTTAAAATCATCAGCAAATTGATTTTATCGTACGGTTAAAGTAAATTTTCTGAAAATAAACCATTTGCTCTTAGAAAAAACCAGAAAGTCTGCACTTCTTGGAGCAGCCTCATTGTTCATGTGACAGAAATTCAGAAAATTTATGGCTGAATTGGGCCGAACTGCTTTGTGTTTGTTCAGAGCAGATAGGAGGGAAGTATGGAGATAGATTAAAAAAAAAAAAAAAAAAAAAGGAAATAGTAAAATATCCGTAGCATTGGAAACAGCAACACCTGTGGGAAATGTTTAGCAGTGATTGCGTTATTTTTTTGTAAAATAGTCAAAGAAATTCAACTATAGTTTTTAGTTTTTTTAAAAGATCTTATGTATTATAGTTGTCATTTTGCACAGAAGACATTTGTGAGTTACTGCTCGCCATGATCGTGCTGCTTCAGTGCAGGTGCTTACGTTGCTGTAACGAATGAGCCCACAGTGAGCAGAAACTAACAGAGGGTTAAACAAACGAGATATGTGTTTATAGCTTTATAGGGACTGGTGTGGATGTATTTAGTTGACTTATGTATGAGCTTTATTAATATTTAACTCGTAGCCAGAACATGAATCTACCACCCCGGTTATAATTTTATGTGGGCTCCCTCCCTGAGGCAATTTATAATTGCACACATTCAAATTATGAGACAAGTTGAACGCATTCCCACAAAAAGAAAGCTGTGTACACGGAGTGACGTGGGTGTTTTTAGATTTCCCAGGTTACCACAGGTCGTAGAAAATCGACTCCACCGTTCGTAATCGGCGTTGTAACTGTGCGCCGTGGGCCTGCAGAAGATCTGAAGCATTTCAGGAGTGGGCGCAACGTCTGCTGATCCTCCTGTCTGCTGCAAATCATGTGTGGAATGCCGCGATGACAGACGGCAGCATATGTTGGACAGACAGGGTAAAAGACTAGGAACTGTATTCTTTTAACACCGCAGGAAAATCTGATTTATAGCGTCATGTACACCGCGGTGGCCTACAGTAAGTACAGGATTTCAGCATTCAGCACAGCGCAGCGTGATGTTTGGCTGCTATTTTCTCATTAGTTGGAAAGAAAGTTGACATCGTGATGTTTATGATGGATGCTACATACAAACGGGGGGAGGAGGGATGTGACTGGAATTTTAGGTGGTCACTGGTTCACCGGCCGTGACATTGACACACAAAGCACAAAAGAAAACACGAAGCGAGCGCCTGCTCAGTGGTGCCAAGTTATTCATTTCTTAGCTTAGCGACACAAGTGTTAGTAAAACAAGAGCTATGATGCACTCGTTCCCTAATCTAATAAACCTAATCTGTTATGTTAATAGAGTTTTATGTCACGCATTTATCATCTACTGACCTCAAGGACAAACGGGCCTATTTTTGTTCCGGGGGTGAACTGAGCAGCGATGCCAGAGCTGACATTTGTTTGGCGTCGGTCAGTGGTCAAGGCAGCGGTCAGTTGTTCCTAACTTTGGCCCCGCAGGTTGAAAACCACTCATCTGCAACAGCAAACGCTTTTAATTTCTTGGAATCAGAGAGTTTTTTTCTGCTGCCATTTTGCAGCTAAAGATAATTTTCAGAAGCAAAAAGGAGAACAACGGAGTACAAAACAGCTACAAGGTTACATTTTCTTTTCATTGTTTTTTGTTTTTTTTCACTTTCCACCCACGGTGACTTCTTAAAAATGGGCTGACCACATGATTCAAGTGCAAGATATGTAGAAAAATATTCAAACTTAAATATGAGTGAGGGTGGAACTATTTAATAAACTATAATCATGGTGTTATTTTTTCTGTCCTTCTTATGTAATCATGATCATTTTTAACATATTTTACCGGCTATTTTAAAAAATCTGATTACATAATGGATGTTTAGTTGAACCGTCCTGAGCTCAACTGGACAAACCTCTCAAACAAGTTGTTTCTGTTTCACATGTATGACCTCATTAAAGAAATTGCCCCCCCAAAAAATAAAAAATAAAATAAACCCTGAGAGTTCGGTCCTTCTGTATGTATCAGTGATTTTTTATTACTTTACTATAGTGTGTGGGAAATTCCACAGACATGTAAACAGCCGTACAGCAACAATAAAAAGCCTGTAGGAAACAAGCGATGTGACGTCTGGAACAATGCAGCAGCTCGGGCCGTGTCACCTGAGACTTGTGTTGTAATGTTTTACAGTGGGGGTCATGAGACCGTATCATGTGATGGCATCCCCAGAAGCTAGAAACCAGACTCAAGTGGGTTTTGTCAGGGACAGTATCTAATTTAGCCAATAACTTTAACAAAAGGCCGCACTATTAAATGTGAATTGCAGCAAAGGGAATTTAAGAACATGATATGAAAATTATCTGGAGCTGTTGTACCGTCCATGCACGGCTCGACAAATCTATCGGGGCACCTGAAGCTGTGCAGTTTACACAATATCAGCTTTAGCTTCAGGTTTAGATTCCGCATTATGTTTAAAGTTGATTATATGGATGTCTCTTTTATAATCTGACCTGTTTCAGTCCTCGTTTGATACCGTTTTTCTAAACAATACACTCTTCAGCTTCATTAAAGTTATTAAAATCACTTCAGGGTATGTGTCTGATCACTGACTAGCTCTGCAATACATTAGGAGAAAAAAAAGAAACAAAAAAAAAATGTCTATCTGTTCTACAAGCTCCAAAAAAACCTATAATTTCTACATGCATGTCAGAACACGCGTTGTACATTAGCTGTAGTACCTGATTGCACCACCAGGTGGAGCTTCTTACTGCATTGTAGGAGTTTAGCTAGTGTTGGGCACCACGACAGACACATATGACACTTAATGCCCTCTGGCCAGAGCTGTAAAGCAGGAAATAAAGTAGTCCTGTGATATTAGATGCAAACAAAGGATCTGGCATAGGAAGGAGCTGACATGGATACGTTTAATTTTATTTTTTCATTTTCCTATTTCTATTATTCGTGCAAATTCCTAGTGCGACACCAACAGCCAAAACAAATTCCTTGTATGTTGTGTACGTACTTGGCCATTAAAGCTGATTCTGATTCTGGATACGTTTAAAACCGTTGACGTTGATTCTTGAGATCGACTCGGGACATCCCTACTTGTATAAGCTCGTGCTTTTAATACATTTTCTTCTAATCCAGGCCCGATGTGCATTGAAACTGTCTTTGAAGCCTGCCATTGCTCAAACAAGCAGCATCCAGTATACTGTACGCACACTGTAGCTTCAAACTGCAAACTTGTGGAATTCAAACAATTTTGTCCTTAACCTGCAGGGAGGAATGGTACTAAATGCAAAACCCTTTGTGTCACTAGACTGCACTTAGAAGAGTTAAAACAAAACCCATGCCTGTCACCCATCTCTACTGTAGTCGCAATGGTTGGAATGTGTTACCCAAGCAGCGATGACAGCTTAACTGCACAAACACAAATGCACAGCAAGACATCCGCGACACCTGACGAATGACTCATGATGTTCTGGTAGTTTTCCACGTCCGTCGGATTCACGGCGAGTCATTTCGGGCCGTTTTGTCCCAGTCAACTGATCGATTGAACGCACCCACGCAAGTTTGAACCCACCTAACCTAATTGAGTCGGCTAAGTCGAGCTCGATTAACATTTACCGAACGTTTAATCCAAACTAACGGGCAGCGCTTTTTTGCAGAAGTCGTCAGTGTGGCTGCAGTTTAACGAGGCAGGTGGTCAAAGGAGTCGAGTGTAAACAAATCATCTAACAAACATGAGGCTAACTTGTCTGCGTTGTGTTCCTTTAAAGTTTCTGATCACAAGTTGCTATTAATGTACTTTCAGAAATCATATAAATGTGGACAGGTGCATTCTGGTCTGTCTGCTGGGAGCTTGTTTGTATCAACATAAAATGAAGAGGTTAAAATGATGTGATTTGCTCAAAACACAAACCTTTTGTGGTTTTAAAACTTACGTTAGGCTAGTAGATAAACAGCACTAAGTCCACCATGACACGTTTCATTAATCTCGTGGTGTATTCTGTGGAACATATCGGTCTGTTTGCACATACGTTGTCCAATAGTGGGAACAATAACAGTAGTGTGGTTGGTTTGCAAAAACTGTAGTAAAATAAATAATCCAAATCTAGAATTTTTGCCTTACTCCCAGTCCTTTTGCAAACCTGGAATTTGCAGCGTGGTTGCTCAGAGGTGGTGGCTGTTGTCTTCTTTGTCGACGTCGATTTTGAAAATGGAGATAGTGGATGGGGAGGACAAGGCCGTCTGAAAAGTTAAATGGCATTCAGTCCACATCTGGTGAGTCAGACTTTTATTCTTTGGATGATGTGTAGAATTTATTTTGTCAAAAGTCTCTGTGATCTCAGCTGAGCAACTTTTCCTTTGGTTGACTTGTGTAACTCTCTGGATATGCCATTTTAGGGTTTTAAGAGGAATATCATTAGACACCTTCCTTGACGGATGATTGATTCACGTTGTTTGAATCCAATATCTGACGAGGCATAAGCTTCAAAGCATTCCTTAAGCAGACTTTGAGCGACATAGCATCACGCAGTTATCTATCTGCTGGTTGCTTGTAATGTTGTTAATCCAGATCAGTTGGTGGTTTTATTTTTGTACAAACAGATCAAGTGCACGGTTGTTTTTTTTACGCCACCGACTGAGCTACAGATCTGATGGGGAAAGCACATGTTGACGGGGATTAAAAGGGGAAATAAACCGACTGCGGGTGGTGTGAACGAGGCCTATGGGCTGCATTAGAGTTCACGTGACATGTGCAAGGTGTGTATATGCAGGTGTGTGTTGTAATCTGCTTTCATTTAATACAGCAGAAGTCAGAGTCAAGATTAGTGCTGAAATGATAAGAGGAGGTTAAATGTGTGTCTGTGAAGCGTTAGGCAGGCAGGTCAATAATCAGATAAATGTGAATTATCCATTGGATCATAAATCAATTCCAGCATAATGACTGTTTACTCAGACTTAGGTGGCAGCTGCTGTCAAGACGGATTTGCAGTGTTGGTTTCATCTTTGTGTTTCTTCCCGCTGGTTATTATATTGACATGCAACGTTTCTCGATTGCTGTTAAAATAACAAGAGGACACTGTTTTTTCTAGCTGGTATCAAACTCGTCCTCATTTTACTGTGTGTGTGTTTTATTTCCATGATTACCTGAGATTCTATGTCTTGTTGTCTGCTGTCAAGCTGACTGAAAGCAGTTGTCTTTATGGGACGTTTCATTGTTTCACGAAGGATTATGATAAACTGTTAAGATGCACACTGACAGGTGATCACGACCACAATCACCGAGATGAGCAAACAAACTAGTGAATCTCCATCAGGCTGGAAACGTGCTGAGGCAGAAGAAAAGCTGCACAGCCGACGTCACAGCGTGCATTAAACATGAGCTGTTGTGGAACTATTTTTAATCTAAAAAAACCCCAAAACAATCAATACAGCGGCATTCACTTTGAGTTTGACCATTTAAACAGTTGTGCTGGAAAAAA
>NW_007578520.1:83805-87943 GCF_000690725.1 Stegastes partitus | reverse complement strand
AAACCTGATTTGATTTGATAACTGAGCTTCACTTCAGCTGCACAACACAAAACTTCTTATATGATTTATTTTTTTGTAATAAAATATGCCTCCCTTTTATTCTACATGTTGTATTAGAAGCATAATTTACAAAATTATTCCCTTACTTGATTAGCTTTGTTCAGTTCAAGGATCTTTCAAGGTCTGACCACGTAGGTTGTTGCAAAACCCCAAACACAACATTGTGACATTCCAGTGCGCTGGTTTGTGTCGTATTGTTTAGTTCAGGGCACAGCCGAGCTGATACCAGCACAGTTTTTAGACGTTTTGTCGCCATAACTGTTCCCGTAGGACACACTGTGTGGTTTTTGTACATTATCTTTTGTCCAGCCGACAGCTGAATGTCAGCGCAGTCAGTCACAAAAATAAGATATGCAGCGTTGAAAACCACAGATTCAGTGACACTGATGAGTCAGGCAGCTCAGTGCAGCTCCACGACTCCATGGTAAAGATTTGAAGTCACCACTTCAGCATAACTTCACGTTAAATGTACATTTTATTTGTAATATAACAGATAAATACATCTTGTTTCTCCTGAAAGTCTCCCTGACTACCTCCCCATGAAGAGTTGACTTCTTTCCAGTTATTTCTTCATCTCAGGATTACTGATAAACTCTTGTCACATAGACGAGGTCATGAACTGTTTACAGTGTTTGCACCGGTGCGTCTAACTTTTTCATTTGGGTGCAGCAGCGTATAAAAACTTTCCACTGCACCGTTTGGAACAGAATAATGCATTTTAACCGTAACCTGAACCGGCGATGTCTTAACACGTTATGTAAAGGATTGTAAACCTGAATAAAGGAGGAGCTGTACATTTAACCCTTTCTTTGTTCTAAGGATGATGTGGTTAGTAAGTCAGAGGTAGATGGCTGCTTCAGTTCAGTTCGGAACATCGATGCTCCGACTGTACTTGTGGTTGTGGGCGGCACTGAGGTGCACGTGGAGACTCATGCATTTGAATTCGGGGGAGGGTTGCTGTCTGATGCTAAAATTTACATATGCCCCCTGAACTCCTCACAAGCAGACTAACGGTAGATGCAATAATGTATTTATGTTCCCTAAAAGTCTCAGAAGCATCCGTAGATGATACAGAGCAGCTTCTAGTCTCCACTTGGTTACAGCAGTGCAACAACTTAAGACAAGCAAAATTAGTTTGTAAAGAGTTAAATAAGGCTTTCTAATGTCAGATTTTTTTAAAGGTAAAACCGAGGGAACCAGCCAAACCAGCTCAATGTTACTCCCACCGGTGCAGCCAATGGAGATGTTCAGTTCCACAGGCTTTTGGTCACATGTGTGATGTGTTTTCACTCTGAATGCACACCACATATTTCCAGACTCCATGATTAACAAGGTACATGACATGAGTCCAGACAGAGCAATGCTGCTTAAACAAAGACACTAAATCCAACCATGCTTTTCTTTGCTTGGCTATTTGACTCTGAACCGACCTTTCCCCACTGACACATGACCTTGTGCATCTTTCATGGATTTTCTAATTTATGGTCCATCTGAAGGTGACTGTTAGGAAACTGTTTACTTCTATGGCCATATACAAAACCATGCATTTGCCATATCTAAGACATAAACTGGTATGCAAAGAATCACTAGCAAAAGAACCCCAAGACAAAGAGTTCCTCACATGTCTCCAAATCCCCATAAATACATGCTAATGAAAGCTTGAGCAGCTGATTGGAGACTGGCTGTAGATTGAAGCACAATGTGGAGAGCCTTTTTAACTCTGAAAACCAAAGCAGATTGGATTCGTGCTGCCCTCTCCTCCCCCCAGTGTAACTCTGGGTTTCTGCCTCTGTAACGTATTGTCGTGTTGGGAAAAAAAAGGAATTTGACCGGTGACCTCTCACGACTAGAACATGGAAGCAGCTTTCTCCAGGACGATGACTCATTTCTCGTTTTCCTGGTAAAAACCATGATTGCCAGAAAATTCAGCAGTGGTTGTCTGGATATTTTATACCTGGAATGTGTTTTCAGTCAAGGACAAATTAAAGGAATGTACGGTATCTTATGTCCGCCTCTCATTTGGTTTTCTTGTTCTGTTCTGTGTAACAAAACGTGTGGCAGTTTTGCAATCAGTCTCACTGCTTTTTGCCTTTCCTTAGCGCAGGAACAATATTCACTGATGCACAAATGGAGGCGTTTCTACATCTATTCGATTCTGATTTTCTTTATGCACATGTACAGGTCGAAGGCTTTCTGACGATTTAAAAAGAACAACATCTCCACACTGAGTTCTAAATCCAACCTCTGGGTGGGAACAAAACACTGACTTTTTGAACTGGAGGGGACGTGTTGTGACAGTGATCTAAGACAACGTGTGTGGATATGAACATGTACATGCATACATGTATGTGGAGGTTACGTAACGCTCCGTGTCAGCCCCGAGGCTTACAGTGTACCTCTTCATGACAGACACGTTCACGCAGGCACATGTTTGGACTTTGCATTGCATTCCCTAACTCCACATCCTCAGCTTCATCGCCGAAAAATTAAACTAAAACCTCGACCCTCATCTTAAACTTAACCTAAACCCAAGTTCGAGTGCACTAAAACCAAAGTTTAGCTCTTAAATAGTGTTTTGAAGATCTGTCCTACAGTGTCTCAAGTTGGTCTGCACAGAGGTAGATGTAAGTGCACACCTTTTAGGAGTTAGATTAGAGAATTGTGTTTTCTCCAGCTTATATTTTCATGTAAAGTGTTCAGTGTCGGGTCTGCTCCAGGTCACCGTGTGTCCTGCTGATAAATGAAAACGAGTGGGGGTCCCTGCTAAATTATTTTGAAGAGTCATAACACAAGCAGATAAATCAGTCAGCAATATACCTGCATGGTATTTAAAACCAGTTATGTAGCTACAGTAGCGCTGCGCAGGAGACGTTTATGACTCTGAATTTAGAGGCAGCTGACAAAGGCGGATGTTAAAGACTCGGAGCGGTAGCGCTCTGATGTAAATGATAAATGGCCTGCACTTACTTAGCGCCTTTTAACCTTAGCTAGGCTTTAGGTT
Organism: Stegastes partitus; assembly: GCF_000690725.1. Taxonomy (NCBI): domain Eukaryota; kingdom Metazoa; phylum Chordata; class Actinopteri; family Pomacentridae; genus Stegastes; species Stegastes partitus. Next base: position 84,882 of record NW_007578520.1, on the reverse strand, counting down.
GCACAATGTGTTTCTCATTCCTCCACTCACGCTCCGATGGAGACGGAGCCGCCGTGGAAAGGCTTTCGAGATAAACTTAGAGTTCAGTTGCTGCCGATGCTTGAACACGCGGAGTGTCCAGGTTTGAACCGACAACCCTGACGTTAATGGACGGCCCACTCTACCTTCTAAGCAGCAATCATGCAGCTCTCTATTATCTCTATGTATAGTTCACAGGCTGTCAGTCTCTGGTTTCTCAGAGAATGGCTGAAAATATAATTGACTAGAAGAAGTAGGAGCCAACTGTTTTGTCAAAGGCAGATATTTAACGAGGAGGGCAGCTGATGGCCAACATGTGCTGCAGATATCTTGTTGTTTTGGTTTTTCATCTGATAAAGAACAACAGTGCTGCCCCTTGTTGCAAACATGCTGGCTCACTGGGAGGTTTTGGATTTTATTAAATGTCTCGTGTATGGTTTTGAAGATGGAATTTAAAATATTCAGATAAATCTCCTTAATAAATAACACAGTTGGGTCCTAAACCTACCATTTACTTAAGTGGGATAAATCTGTATTTTATATAATTCTGCACGTATTTGATATATTCAGCTGAACTTGCATCATAAAGCACAGTGTAGGGTCTTAATCCTAATGTTTAACTTGTTTGGTAAATTCACAACACAAAGCACTTTGACTCAACAGCTATTGTTTAAAATGTGCTGCATAAATAACATTGGCTTGACTTGTGAAATTAACAATATTAACCAATGACACAAAATTAAAGAAGTAAATGAACATTTATTTGACACTTGTCTGCTTTGGCTTTGTTTACTTAAGTAGATCTGTTCTCATTCTGCAGGACACTTATTTTAAATTTTAAAAAATTAAATAAAACTAATGCAGTTTGCAGCATCTCCTACTACAGGTCTGGTAATCGTATTGATGCCTCCCGCTGCAATAAGTGTAAAGCATATTGTGACGCTTCTCTTTGTGCACTGTCCTTGTGTGTTGCTGGTTACAGTTGCTGTTTATCTTAGCTCATATATTCTATCTTAGCTCATATAATAACACTGAATCACTCATTGCATTGGATAATTT
>NW_007578520.1:49546-83435 GCF_000690725.1 Stegastes partitus | reverse complement strand
CTCCATTTCAAATGGACCAATGAAATATTCCATTTCGTGGTTGGTGGAGGTAACAGGAGGCATCATGGTGGGGCAGCAGGATGCAGAAGGTGAGGCCAGCGGCTGTAGTTCAGGAGCTCCAGATCCAGAGACATCCACAGAGAGAGCAGGCGCAGGAGAACCTTGGGGGGAGTCACAGAGTTAGTCATGCACGCTTCATGTGCTACCTCAGGTCCACTAGCTAGTCTGCAGCACCAAAAGGGAAGCTTAGCGAACTGGAAGCATTGATCTGCGCTACAGAAAATGACCTGTTAGCTGCAGTAGCGATGCGGGGCCCAGTCGCCCGTGCAGACCAACCGGCAGACCACCGGCAATCAGCTGATCCTTAATGAATCAAAAAGGCTGATTGTGTGTCTGTTTCACTCCAAAGCTACATGCATCCATGAGGCCTAATGCTCAGGAAAATCCTTCCACATAAAATTTTTAGAGCCATTTTCTTTTTTTAGAAAAAAAAAATCCACTTAAAGTTTTAACACCCGTGGTTGTTTTTGCTTGCAGCTGTCTCTGTCTTCCCCTTTTGTTGGCACATTAGCCCTGCCAACTGTTGAACAGTGCAACTGCATGAAAGTAGCAGCATGACTGTTTCATTTCACTGACGTACGTGTGCGAAAGACTTGGGCGTGGTTGTTTTTCAGAACACATCAAACCCCAGACAAACCTCACTTTCGAAATGATGTCGGTCCTCTCATAAAATATGAAAAACAATGTGAGACACACACACACACACACACACACACGCTGCTGGTGAGCACTGATGGTGCGTCATAGCTGTGAGCATCCCTGAAACTGAAATGAGTCATTTGAAGTTTAAGCCTAAGGTTCAATGAGCAGCAACTTTCTCTTAACCCGCTGTTTGGCGGTAAATAAGCCGCAGAGCTCCGTGGCCCTCCATGCGTGTTAATTCAAGTTACACTGTGGCATGAAAGGTCACCACATTATGTAAGTTTGTATGTGGTCGAACGTGTGCGTGTGCTTTTATTTTCAGTTTGGCTCGGAGCGCATGTGGACAGCTCATGGTGCTCTGCTCCTCTGTCCCCAATTTCATAGGTCTCATCTGATCAGCTGCTTCATCCACCTGACACTGCTGATCTCTGAGCTGCAGATCGGTTTTATTTCCTTAAATAACTTCTCGTTTTTCCCCTACAGCACGTAGCTCTGGTTATTGTCGCCTTGCTGTCTCTGGTATAAAATAATCGACCTAAAGGGCTTTGGCTGAGTCACTGTGTGGCTGTGTGGTGGAGAATTATATTTCAGTGTTTTAATTTTGTTATGAAACCAGAGATGCAGAGGTGAACGTTTTCACCAGCTCGGATAAACCTCATCCTGCTCGTTCATTTAAAGGATCAGTTCACGACTTGTTCTCCAAAACCTTCAGTCGTATCGCTGCTTTCAGATTTGTTGCTTTTACTTTTGTCTAGATGAAGACTTATTGGATGGTTTTCTACCCAATACATGACAACCAAAAAATAACTAAACATAACGGTGCCATATGTAGATTGCAGTGATGTTTTTGGATTTAAGTCGTATCCATCATTGTGCAAAGTAGACTAGTGCTACTTAAACATTCTGTGAAAGTGAAAAGAAAACTCTGGATACCAGCTAGAGAGGTTAAATATCGGTAAACGGGTTAGGTATCGGTGAAACGTAACGTCACAGAGTCCCGTCTACCTCGTACAGAGGACAGGATGAGGTGACCAGACGCTTATCTCACAGTCGCACTGTAATATTTACATTTCAGTGAGTAATCAGATAAGCTGATGATCTGCTGATTCCTAAAATAGGCTCAAATCACAGGGAAAATGCAGCACGTACAATCGAGTAAGTGTTTGAGTGAGGCATTACGCTGATAGCATTAAAGGTTTTATTCCCACTGAGACCACCAGAGAAAAGGCCATGACTCCATATCATTCAGCCAACAGACTGGTCTTCCTCCTCTTCCTTCTGTTGATGTTTTTTTTAGCTATAAAAGACAATCCCATGCTCATTTATAAGGTTAAAAACAAAAAAAAATGTTCCCGTCATTCACTAAAACACAGAAATAGTTGTTTTGAAACAAGGTGCAAAAAGGTGGTGAAAAAAAAATAGATCCGCTTCATCCACCTGACAAATTTAAGAAGTTTATTTTAGTAACTTAAGAGTAAAGTCAGTGATGCTAATCCAATAAGAAAAAATCCCACCGCTCGTTCAAAGCAAACAGGAAACAAAGTGGTTCAGACTGATTCACACAACACTTCTCCTGGGAGGGAAACAGGGGCAGTGGAGATAGAGAGAAAGGGGGCAGTAGGAGCACCAGGGACAGTAAATCTGGCACATGCTGTTTAAAATATTCAAATAAACTGCTTAAGATGTCCCAAAATGTTGTTTAATGAATGCATATTTGCAATTCAGGACTGTTGGACTTCATCTCAAGTGTATAAATCTAAAAAAAAAACAAAAGAAAAGAAAAGAAAAGTGCAATTTATTTGGCTTTGTAGCCGCTAAACATCACAAAAGTTTGCAGACTGTGAAACAAGGAGATTATTTCTAACATCCAGTCTACAATACTTAATAAAGCAAAGTTTAAATCAAACATATGTGTTGATGTTGTAGTTCAGATGTCCAATCTATTGTTTGTAAAAAGTGCCAAAAATTGCAAACTCTTGTATAAAAATCTCTGCCTCATTTCTTCATGATATCTGTAGTTGCTCTGTATGAGGAGGTTTGGACGGTAAACATAGAGTAGAGACACAATAAAGAGACGAGTCAGTCAGAGAGACTTCTGATGATCTCGGTGGAGGATGGTGGAGCAAGACAGTGAGTGGGGAAGAATGTCAGAGGAGCAGGTGGGCGAACGATGAATACATTTTTCTGTGCATCACAAATCCTAACAAATAACCCCTTTTATCATCAGAAGTGGATCCGGTCGGCCGACTCAGCTGCTTTCTTATGCGGTCGGGTGAGAAGGATGCTAATGAGCATGCTCCTTGGGCCCAAAGTTGCAGAAGCATGCACAACAACAAAGTGCTTTATAAAGGGAAGCTTGGAAAACTATTTCTAGGGTATGCACCACTGACCGACTTTCCTTTGAATGAACGAGGCGCCATCTCGTAATCTGGTATTCGGACCGCTCTGGAAGGTGAGCTTGCGGTGTACTAGCTAGGACCCCTTTGGGAGATGAGTAGGGCCTGGCAGCCTGAGTATGAAGAAAAACAATGAGGTGAATCCCTAAGAAGAGTGTCTCCTGGAGCTTTTCAGAAATGGGTGGATCAGGGTCTGGCAGCAGGTTAGCCGAAAGGCAAACAGATGAGAAGCAGGACGATGGCTGGCAGGAAAGAGGCGTTTGTGGTCAAAGTTGTATTTGGAAATCACATATTTTTCTATTTAAGGACGTGTTGCAGCTGTCATTACAAAATACATCCTGTTTGGTGGACTATACATACAACTTCTTTGTCATAACATTGCGCCATTAACTTTAACCATCACAACCTGTGTTGTGACATAAGCTGCCATCTGTCTATGTGGTCTTGGTGGCTCAAACTTGTTTATGCTATGCAAGACACTGCAACAGGGCTGCAGGGTGGCTCAGTGGTTAGCACCGTCGCCTCGCAGCTAGAAGGTCGCGTCCCGGATAGGACGACCAGGATCTTTCTGCGTGGAGTTTGCATGTTCTCTCTGTGTAGCGTGGGTTCTCACATGCTGAGGTTAGTTGGTGATTGTAAATTGTCCGTAGGTGTGAATGTGAGTGTGCTTGGTTGTCTGTCTCTAAGTGTAGCCCTGTGATAGACTGGTTACCTGTCCAGGTGAACCTGCCTTCACCCTGAGTCAGCTGGGATAGACTCCAGCCCCCCATGACCCTAGTGAGGATTAAGCGGTGTGTAGATGATGGATGGATGGACGACACCGCAACATAGGTGACGTAAGTGTGCAGAGGATTGTGGGTTAGCATGACCAGAAAGGCATGTTGGCTTGCATGCTGCACAGTCCAACTGGATGGAGAAGGACATCCAGGTATTTTTGGCGTACTGCATTTGATGTACTATGTGTTGGGACATACTAAATCTTTTTTTCTGGCGTACTATATAGTATAGATATTGGAAGGCACCCAATGTCCTTTTAAGAAGCTCTGGCAGCACCTCAATAGATTAAAGTCCTTAAACCTCCAATGGTTTTAATTGGTGGGAAAGTCTGAGGGCATCTAGTGTCTGACTGGAGAACAGCAGGTCAGAGGCCAAATGAAGAAGACAGAGAGAGAAGACGAGCGCTTGTGAAGAGGTAGTGGTGAGCTGTCACATATGCTGACAGAGCAGACAAGGCCTTTTCAAACGTTTCCACCAACAGACGTAAGATTTAATAGAGAAAACGGCGCTCAATAAGGTCTAAGTGACATCTCGAGGACTCGGGAAGTTGCTGCATAATTTATCTAATGTGTCACAGTTCCCTTTGCTGTGACATTTAATCTTTCCTGCATTCCAATTAGTTCCCAATCAGCGCTGCAAACGTCAGCATTAGCACATTTAAGCCCTATTCAGACAGGATTAATATTGCAGCGGGAGGTGGACAATTAGATATATGAGAGGAAAATCATGTGACCGCTGGAGCTCAAACTGCATGCTTAGTTAAAGAAATTCTGCTTTTTTTTTTTTATTCATTTTTTCATTTTTATTCAGTCTCTATTCAACCATGTAAATCCTCTGGAGGTTCGCAACCTCTTTTTCAGAGGGAACCTTGAAATGAAGCAGTGCTGTAATTTATTTCTGGCTTGGATGGCAGCATTTACAAGTTTCAGACAGACTCAGGCACACAAATAAAACAATACAAAGAAGCAGGTGATAATGAATGAATGCTCCAAGAAAAAAGAAATAAAAATGAAACAGCTAAAACAAAGCTTATAATTAGAAAATGAATAATTTACCATTGAGGCTACAGTCATCTTCGGTTCAATGTGGAATACCAACAAACTAAAGCAACAAGGTCAGATACATATAGGAAGAAATGTGCATGTTTTTCAGGCAATATGATAGGATTAGAGGTAATTGTTATCATACTACTGTTTAATTCTTTATTTTCACTGATGGCTCCATATGGATCTTTGTACTTCTTTAACCCTCTAAAAGAGAGTAAAATCAAACCTCACTTGAACTGCTGTCGTGTCACAAGAAAACCTTAATTTCTTTCAAAGGGTCACAGACAGAGAAGGTCGTGAAGCATTGATTAGATAAGCCGCTTCAGCTGAGTTGGTCTTTGCTGATCCAGGAAGCGAGCCCTGAATACGGGGCTGCACCTGAGCACGGCTACGCGCCACTGTTGCTTGAAATGTTTCAGGCCTCCGGTGGGTCTTTGTCCACCATGTGTCAGACAACGTTCAGTCTGAAAATACACGTATTGTTCATTAGTTTTGTTAGTAATTTGTTTTGGGAATTCCATAGGGTGCAGCATGTTTGGAAGGAAATCATCTCCCGTGTTCGGCTGCCAGGAATTCTTCAAAGCAACAAGTGGGCGTCAGCAAAAGTGAAAGAAAGAATCTCCTATAAATACAAATTCCTTCAGGGGAAAAATACCAGTTGGCTTCATGCATTGTCATTTGAAGGATTGTGTTTCTCAGTGCGTGTGACTGTCAGCGTGTCTTCAATACACTTTCAATGGCAGCAGTACCAGCAGCAGCAGCTGTAGCGTTCGTTAGAGGAATGCGTGGATGGAAAGTAACGCGGCGCTGGAGCTGCACCCGAAGGCACAATCGCATTCTCAGCTAGATTTGTCTCCAGCACCACGCAGCGAGCGCGTCAGGCATCCAGCACACGGTGACGCGCTGAGGCTGTTGCGATGGAAGGGGGGCAGATTTATGGTCAGGGTCCAGCTTCTTTACCCCCACAACTCCTCCTCCTCCTCCTTCCAGCAACTCTTAACACCTCCCACCAACAGGAATGGCTAGCATACCTCTGATGGCACCCGGATAGGATTTTCAATTAATGCAAGAGGGTAAAACGAGCCTGTTAATGCTTCAACCTGACATCCTCTTCCTTGAGAACAAAAAAATCTATATTGTGTATGTTCTACGTTCTATCCCAATCGTCCAATTGTTAAAATGGCATTAAAGACAAATAAATTATGGTCATAACTTTGCTTAATAGTCACGAAATAGATACTTATTGCCAAGAGTCATGTGTGAACAACTTTCAAAAACGCACTCCAGCACGCCGGTTTCTAGTTTTTCTGACATGTGACACCTTAAATCGAGTTTGTCTTGCCGACAGTTGTTTCTGAGCCTTAGTTGGGTATTTATTTTACCCAAAACCACAATCTTTCCTCAACCTTAAAGCATTTTCATGTGTAGGCTTGACAAGAACAGTGGGAAATCAGAAAACTGCTTTTATTTTTTGTGGCTGCTATATTGTCACGGCGTTGGAGGGCAGACTAGGACATCCCAGTTTGCCTTTAATGACTGTAAACTTTAGATGACTGAATGTCACCCTGCAGTCACAGAAATTGCAGTGAAAGGTTTGCAGCCTTTCTCAGAAGTAGAAGAACCAGAGATTCAGCGTGTCATCTGCTAACCTCGAGGTTGGTTATCTGTCAGTTCATGTACATCTTAGAGGCAAACATAGAATGAGCGATTGAACCGGTTTCAAATTAAACAACAATCAAACAGTGGCGGTTCTACAGAAATGAGTCACATGAATGTATTTTTCCTGCTCTGTTTCAATGGTGTGTTCAAATTCTTACCTAATAAGACGGCTGTTGTGATGCTACAAGCCTGTGTAGGCCTATTTGAAGCTGATCAGGACTCAAATAGGGAATCATAAGGAGTCCGAATGATAAGCAGTGATTGAGAATTGCTCTGGTATTGATAAAAGTGCAGTCACCTGATTTATCGTTACTTCTCTAAGGATGCTGTAAACATCTCTAGAACATGCTTTAAACAAATGTATTTTTCACTAGAAGCCCAGGGTGTTGGCTTCCTAGATCCCAATGTGTGTCGGAACAAGTCCGATCCACTAAAACCCCACCCTGCAAAGGATTTGCTGCCAAAACCTTGGTGCCAGATATCACAGGACACTCCCAGAGAAACCTGGGTCCATGCCTCGAGGACTCAAAGCTGTTTTGGCAGCTCAAAGGGAGTCTTAGGTGGGAGGTTTAATGTTGTGACTGATCGATGTACCTAAGTAATGTTTGTCCTCCAAGTAAACATAGCAAAGTCCACCTTTATGCTGACGATCTTGTATTGTACGCCATCAGCTCACATGGGTGTTCTCCATAATACCGTCTGCTTTCAATACGCTCCAGACTTCTTGCATTTAAAAAATACGATGTTTATTTCAAGTGAGCACATTGTTTTGATAGCAGAACTGGACTTTTTTTTTTTTTTTTTAATCCTTTTAAAGCAACAACGAAACTATTCTCCAATCCACTGTACAGCAAAAGCTGATTATAGAGGTGCTCTCTGTGCTGTTGCTACTTCAATTACCCTCAGATGAATGGATGATTTACCCCAGTGCCATTTAATTCATGTCTCAAGACATTTATTAAACTAATCTAAGTGAGATCCATGACAGATTATTAGCGATAAAGGTGCCTGATTAGATTTCTGGCCTGCAGTTTCCACTAACTTTCATCCTAAATTAAGCGTAAAACAGACCGTGAAACTGCCCTAAAAGATACTCGAAAGTCCCCGAGACGAATTCTAAGGCACTCTTTTTGTTTGCCTTTCTCTTTCCCCTGCGCCCTGGTTCTCCATCTTTCCTGCATAACATTACTGTTTCATGACCTCTAGAGATGTGTGAAAACATAATGAGGCACACTTTTGTTTTCACTCACATTATGCCCACTTGTTTCAGCACTGCCAGTGTGGCAACACCCTTCCCTTGAACGTTAGACCTCCATCGCACTGGTTTCCTTCCTCGCACTTTCACTCTCTTCTTTCATCACTTTCATCCAAACATATCTGATTTCACAAGATAATAGCCCAAAACCATTTCCTTGTTTCCTTTCCTTCCTGTCTCCTCCCTCCTCATCGGTCTCCCTAACTCCCCCCCGCCCCCTTTTTTTTGTTTTCTTGTCAGTGCCCACTGTCTTCCTTTACATCTGTTTTCAAACTCTTCTTTTCTTTGCTCTGTTCTTTCCCTGGTCTCCCCCGCGTCCCGTCTCTCCACTTTTGTGCAACAGCGAGAAACGAAAAAGTGCTGTGATGTGTTTTGTGGAAACCCCCCACGTGATATCGACGTGGCCGTTACAAAAACAACAAGCGATGAGCTGCTGCAATGCCGGACAACAATTTCTGACAGAAGCAATAGTATTTGTCAGCATTCCTTTCACATTTATACCAAGCAAAAATGTTTCTCTTCCTTCTGAGAAACCCACTTGTTGCTTCCTTGTTCTGTATCGTTTCCTTGCACCACTATTTACTACACGAGAACATCACTACAGCATAACCAATGAGTGTGAATGTCTTATTTGTCTACATGCAAATCAGTGCGTGTGTGTGCATGTCTGATGAGAGCACTTTAAGGAGAGTCTTTAACTTGAATCCAGCCATGACAAACCAGCATAGAAAAAAAAAAAGATCTCTGACTGTCTCAGAGGTGAACCTCAGGACCAGCAGTGTTTTCGTGGAGCAGATCTCCTTTGTGCTTGTCTCTTGTGTTCATGCATTGCATGTAAACAGTGCTGCACCTTTTGTATGCACAAGAACACTGTTGAAGCGAATTGTGACATGCCCAATTGATGCTAGAAACGTTTATGGAGGTGTATGTGTTACGCATATACATTCCACAGATCAACAGTTGGCTGCAGGGACGCCAAGAAAAGCAGCAGTTTACAGAAGCTAGTCATTAATCCGCACGTGTATGAATCATGCTGACGATCAAAAGTAGCCAAACACTGTGTTTTGAAATGATTTATGTAAGAAAAACTGCTAATTTGTGAGACTACAAGGTTGCCTATAATGAGTTTTGACAAGATGAAGCTCAACATGGCTCCACAGGGTAACTTTTAACGTTAATAGATTTATAGTTTATACTGTAAATGCTTAGTTTGGGCGGCTTGTGTTTCCTCCTTTAGCCTGTGGAGAGTGTTGATTTGTGAAAAAAGGAAGTTTAAGACTGACTTGGTAATCTTTTCAATAACACATTCTTAGCAAAGATAACGCTGCTGAAGAACCTTGGGCTCTTCGTTTTCAGTGAGTTAAAGGACATCAACGGAGTGATTATGCAACACAAGACGAGGACAGTTAGCGGCGTTTAACTCTATGAGATGAGAGTATAAACGCTACCAAAGGGATCAATAACGTTCTATCTAATCTAATCTGCTGCTGTGGCAAATATGATTAAAGCTTGATCATGTACGATAACTCTTTCCTCCTTGTTTCAAGTACAAAACCGAAGAACAGGTTTAGAAAACTTAAAGTCAACCTTGATTTTTATCTTTGAGTCATTCCTCCTCAGGCCATTTAGCTCAACTGCAATTCCAAGAACTGTGTGATGCTCAGAAATTCTGAAGAGCCGCAGTGGCTACCACAATGCTTCTGCTGTCTGAATGCACTAATTCAAATGGAAGTTGGTCTTTAAGAGGAGACTTGCCTCTACGTGTTTGCAGTAACTGTATTTATGTTGGTGTTTGAATAGTTTGATGGCAAGGCAGTTGCGTGCAGACTGCGTTTTGCAGAGTCAGCATACAAGGAGCTGCAGCTACGGGACTGTCAGAGAGTGTCTTTGTACTGTGGTGCAAAAATGAACGTAGTCAGTGCTGGGAAACACGTTGGCGGGCTTTACGTTGGTGAGATTTCACACTTATATAAATGGAGAATGATTTTAGTGCTAATGCAGTGCTACCTTTGGTCGATTCTGGTGTTTCCCCCTTTAATTAAAAAGACAATTACCATTATGTGAAAGTTTTCATCATCCCACTGGAACATTTCAGTTGATAAAAATCTAACCTGCAGATGATGCACACACATAATATCACGAGACCATTTTGGGAACTTATTTAAAGATTAGCAAAGCTGGGGAGGGACAAAAATGACAACAATATTTCAATTTTGTTTGTTTGTCTTCAGTGAGTTTTAAAGGCAGTTAGTCTTTAAGATTTCACCAAAATGACACAATCAGACACAGAAACTATAAAAAAACTGAAATAATCCTTAGATTTTCAACTTAGTAGCACTTCAACTTCAAATCTGAGCTCAAAATTGTGATATTTAATCAAAATCACTTTATTCTAGCTGTGTCATTGATTTGATTTGATTTTTTTTAACCAACAATAAATGCAACCAGATTCTGTAAACAAAACAAAAAAAAGTCTGTGCTCCTCTGCATAAACCATGAGTGACTCAGCTTTGACCAGCAGACATGTGACTAGAACTGAGGGAGTTTTTGGTTGAAGTACAGACTGTACTTAGAGACCGTTTGGGGAACAAATAAAACATGCAACATATTTGTAGAGCTATCATGTGTTCCAGTGTTGGTACCACCATGAGGCAGCTGGAAAAATGTTAAGCATACTGATTCTCTTTCTTTTGTTTTTTTCAATTTTCATGAAATAACCAAAGATGTTTATTTTTTCTCTACTTTTATGTGTTGTTTTCACAGAGGTGCAGGACTTTGTGTTGCAGGGGAAAATGAGCCCACAGTGAGTGAAAATGTCAAAGTCTATGACTGTAACTCTTCACATGGGTCCATGTAACACTGATGATGATGATGACAGCAACCAAAACTGTCCAACAAATCCAGTACTTGTCAGTCCAGATGACATAATTTTAATCTTGACCTACTTTTCTTTGGTTCAGTATGATGGTAAACAAAAAAAACCAAAAATGAACCTTGTTTTCCATGTGAAGGACAGAATAAACACAAATACAGGGAAATAACAGTTGTGTAATGCAACAAATAGTACTAGGGATTGACCATTTATTATTATTTTTGAGCCGATATTTAGCATTTTCTGATTACCCATGTTGTTGTTTTTTTATTAAGAGTATTAATTAAAAATGAGTTACTTTAAATCTGATGCAACCATCTCTCCTGAGCTGTCGTCACCACTGAGACACGAATGACAGTCAAGTAACACTAAAGGATAAATCTTGAAAAACTCTTTCTTTTAGTGAAGCACATTTAAAACATAAATAAACAACTTCAACAATGTTTTGCGTTGAACTTGCCAATGAATAATGGTTCCAAATATCAGTAATTGGTCTCCTTGGTTTCTAATGATTGGTAATGGCCCTGAAAACAACACATCTCTAAATATTATAGCTGAAATATTTATGACACTAACTATTGTTATAGAGGAAAATAAAACCAATTTACTGTGTGGGACCTCATCTGCCCTGCTGTCCTCACTGTAAGCTGCATATGCAGTCACACACATGCAGTTAAACACCCAGACTCCGTCTACTGTAAGAGGTCTTTCATGCAGCTGCTTCTCGCGCCTGTTTCTCATCTATCTATAGCCGAAGGCGATGCTCCAGGCGGTGACTCAGCCTCTATTAATGGGACAGTGGGACAGCGAGCCCAGCCTGGATGACTTAAGAGCTTACAGTTACAGTTAGACACAGTGGTCATGCTGACTGTCATCCACTGGGAACAGGGGAAGTTCCATACATGCTCAGAGCACACTCAGATCAGCTGAGCGAGAACGTTGACGCTCACAGATAATGAATTCCGTGTTTCGTTTTAATTAAACTTCTAACAAAATGTTTGTTCACACACTCTTCACTTACAGAGCCTGTAAAAAGTATTTCAGTGCTGTTAATAAGATCTGTCTATCCATCAGAGTACAGTTAAATCCATGATTAAGAAATGGTTGGAATATGGCACGTGTAAATATGAGAGCAGGTCGTCCACAAAAACTGACCGACTGTGAGGAAGGCCACTAACACACCTGTGACTCCTCTGAAGGAGCTTCAGCAGCTGAGACATGAGAGACTGTTCATGAAACACCTGCTGCCTTTTCTTCATCGGTCAGAGCTTTATGAGAGGGCGGCAAAGCGTAAGGCCACTGGTGAAATAAACTCATATTAAATCTTGAGTGGACTTTGCCAGAAGGCATGTAAAAGACGCTGAAGCAATAAGAAGAAGGTTTTTTGGTATGATGAGATCCATCCATCCATTATCTATACACCGCTTAATCCTCACTAGGGTCATGGGGGGCTGGAGTCTATCCCTATCCACCTACAGACAATTTACAATCACCAATTAACCTCAACGTGTTTTTGGACTGTGTGGGAAGAAGCTGGAGAACCCGGAGAGAACTCACGCTGCACGGGGAGAACATGGAGACTCCACACAGAAACCACTAAGCCACCTTGCAGCCGGTATGACGAGTTGAAACTTACACTTTTGGCCATCAGACTGTGTTTAGTGGACATCAAACTCTACACATTATCATAAACACACCGTTCCCACTGTGAAGCATGGCGGTGGCAGCATCATAATGCGCTGATGCTTCTCAGCAGCCGACCCTGAAATGCTTGTAAAGGTGAAGGGGACAGTGAATGCAGCACAGTATAGGGAAATCCTGGAGGACAGTCTGATGTTACCTGCAAATCTGTGACTTGGAAGATAATTTGTTTTCCAGCAAGACAATGACCCGAGGCATGCAGCCAAAGCTACACGGAAAAGGTTTAAAGACAACAAAGTAAATGTTCCGGAGTGGCCGAGTCAAAGAACTGAGCTCGATCCATGTGAGAAATTGCAGCTGGTCTTGAAAAGAGCTATTCACTCACAGTCACTGTGTAACCTGACAGTTCTGCAAAGACGAATGGGAGAAAATTGCAGCGTCCAGATGTTCAGGGCCTGATTGAGACCGATCCACTTAGTCTCCAGGCTGTAATTGCAAACCGAGGTGCGTCTATGCAACACTGGCTTGAAGGTGGTAAATAACTGGGCTCATTTTACATTTTATCATTTTAATAGTTCACATTATTTTGTAGAAATGTGTTTTCACGTGCATGAACGAGTCTTTTTTTTGGTAAATTCTGATCTAAAAGGCTCAATTAAATTACATTTAATTTTGAAAGGGAAAGCTTAAAGCAGATTGAATGTTTGTTATGCACCTTGTACATGTGACAATTTGGCAGTTTTTCAAGATAAGTGTACACTTAGAAATATTATTATCTAATGTGCATTTGTGTCACAGATATTCTGGAATATTTAAAATAAAGCTGATTTTGTTTTTTTATACAGTATGAATTTGTTTTAAACACCCCAATAATATGTACGCTGTGGAAAAATGTAATGCTTTATCTTTTTTGTCTTCCAATTGCGATCAATACTCAGTTTGGTGAAGAACTGTTCTTGTTATATTATGCTGATAGAAAGTTGTAATGGGCTTACTTATTTAGCACCAGTCTGCTCCTGTGATCTTTCACTTCTGCACAATGAGCATAAAAAATAATCGAGTTTCATGACACTAAATGCAAATTTAGGCTCTAGAGAGTTACAGATAGATGCATGTATGTTTTTCTTTATCAGTTTTCTGCTACACACGATGATTAATCAACAGATGAGATGCACAAAAGTGGTAAAAAAAATAAAGCATCATTAACACACACGCCTCCTTCCATCTCATGTACAGTACAAGTAGCCTGCTGTAGATGTTATCTTCATTATATTCACATTAAACAGCTCACAGTGTAAATTAATACTGCCCTGGGTTTCTGTATATCACAGTGGTTGTTTAATTAAATACAAATAAATATGCACCTCAAAATGCATGATAGAATTTTTTTATTTTATTTTATTTTTTTACAATTATTGTAAATTAAGATTGCAAAAGCTTATTATGTGTAACATGTGATTAACTTGGAGCTTTGGGCGCCATTTTTTTTTTAGGGTTCTAAATTCAAATCTTCCAGTCACACGGTTGCCTGACAAACACTCGCTGCACATCTTTCATAAACTATTTGATTTGATAATACTACTGTATTGTTTTTTGTCCTCAAAGCGGTTGACGACACATTTTTCAGAGGGATCACTTTTACAACGGCGCTTACATACAGAAAGCAAATCACACAACATCAACAATGTGCTTTGAGTCTCCATCTGTGTGTCAGCGTTCTCCAGGCTGCCAGCCAGCAGATCTTGTCTGTCAGGAGTAGGCTGCAGAATCTCAGTGGGCTCTGAAGATACCATGTTTCCATGCCAACCATCTGTTAACTCATATCCTTCAGCTTGCCCTCACACTCTTCCTCTCTAGAAAAATCACTCCTGATCCGACTGAGACGTCCGTTTCGACTGAGTCTCGGAGCGCTGCCGCCACATGCACGCCTGATGCTGCTGTTGCGACGCTGAAGTCTGTTTGTGCTTCGTGTCATTGGAAACAACTCTCTGAGTTCTCTCGTTTTTGACAAACCTCTAAATAACGAAGCATTTTTACACAATAACAACTCCCCCAGAAGATAAATCAACCCCATCAGCTATCTTGGTTTTAAACATCCTTACAGTACGATGCAGACGTGTCATTTGACCTCTGCTGTCATTCAGACGTCGCGATTAGCATGCTTCCTCCTCCTGCAGAATTAACACACCCGCAAAGCCATAACGTCAGGAAATATGGCAACTTTGCCAATTAGAGAGTAATTAAATATGAGCTGCATCCCTAATTTATTGATCTTCATTTTGAACTGTTGCAATTTGTGCACCCAGCAATGAGATACGGTGATGTCTTCAGGCAGCGCTAAGCAACGAGACGAGCAGATCCTCAAACTAGCAGCGTCGGTTATCAAACGCAACCAGAACCACTGGCAGGTCTGCCAATTAGATTATGGAAACAAAACTGGCTCCTCCTTGCCAGAAATGCAGATATTAAACTGAAATTGAAGCAAAGCCAAACACATTTTTGCACAGCTGAAGATGGAGCACACTGACTCTTTGAGGTCTAGACTGAGTGTCTATGTCCACCTATCATGGCAGATGTTTAAGCTAACTCAGTAAATGCAAATTATCTGACATAAGAAATCAGTATGTTGTCAAGATCTGTCTATTTAGGAAGATGCATTTTGATTCTATTTATTACTGGTGGTCAATCCAATATTCCTGCTTTATCCTGTAGCGAGTTGCAAAGGTTTGGTGCCCAGATGATAGAGGGCAAGAGGAGGAGTCCATCCTGGTCAACAATCCATCGCAGAGCTAATATAAAGAAACAGAAGCATGCACGCTTGCACTTATAGCTAATTTAGATTCACCAGTTAATCTGAGTTTGGACTGGAGCACCTGGAGAAAACACATGCAGGGTTCTCTGTGATGTGACAGTTACCTTCTGCACCACTGTGCTGCCTTCTATAAGCAACTTACCCATCAAACACCGGTTCTCATATCGGGGTATTGTTCAACTCTGGGTTTTCTTATGGTAGACCATTGGTTTTAGGCTTATGCAAATATACATATATATATTTTGAATTGTTGTTGTCGATGAGAGCTGCATGGCGGACCGGTGGTCAGCGCAGTGGCCTCATAGCTCCAAGATCCTTGCTTCTTTCCCAGGTTAGTTTGCATGTTCTCCCCGTGCAGCGTGGGTTCTCTCTGGGTTCTCCGGGTTCCTACCACAGTCCAAAAATAGGCTGAGGTTAATTGGTGATTCTAAATTATCCGTAGGTGTGAATGTGAGTGTGCTTGGTTGTCTGTCTCTAAGTGTAGCCCTGTGATAGACTGGTTACCTGTCCAGGGCGGTGTATGTATAGATAATGGATGGATGGATGGTTTAGATGGTTAAAATGCAATTAGCATGAATGGGACAAAAATCCAGCATTCAGTCCTGATCAGCCACATCTGTCTGATACCCATTTTGTTTAATGAAATAAGTATATCCTCATACCACTTAGGGGGATCCGATCAACATTGCTTCGCCTGTATATTGATGTCCAGTCTTTTTTTCCAATTAGGATGCAGACATTTTAACTGTACACATCTACAAAGGCTAACATGTTGCCTACGTAGATTGGTATCTCCGGCTAAGTGTTATGATATAACGGACAGTGCGAAAGTCCAAAAGAGTTGGAGGATGTTTTCTTGTGTAACAGTCCAGCAAACATCATCTGCTCTTCACATAATGCTACCAGTTAGACCATATACCAAACAGCACTGGAATCGTGTCACTGTTAGTGCGTCTCTAACACTTTAATGTTGTAAAAGAGTGCATTTTCTCAGTGGCTACGAAAAAGCACTGCTGGTACAATTTCTTTTTAAACCAAAAGTCTCAGCGCCCGTTGTGTTGGTTATACAATTACATCACGTCTGCTGATTTAAAAATCGGATTTCAAACCAACAAAGTCAAATATGTCTGACCTTAGGTGCCATCAGATTTAAATTTATGACCACAGGAACGACTACTCTAGAAGATACACAAAAAATTGTAAATGGAACAAACGGAAAATAAATATAAAACGGCAAGGCCACATATGGTCAGTAATGAGCATTAGTATGCTTTCAAGATGGCATGATAATATGCTGATGGTCGCATGATGAACCAGACATGCACACTCTGAAACGGTAGAAGAGAATCCCGCATTCATTTGAAAGCTATGGTACATGTAAGTCCATTTATTATGTAATATTTGTTTATTCCTTGTGTCCATGAGTTGGCCATTAACATCACCGAGGTTGAGAGTTCACTTTCCATGTGATCTGCTTTTATCAAACCAACCAAATGCACCCATGGTGTGTCTGTGCTCTCTGGATAAAAGCATCCACCAAATAGCATTCAGACCCATATAAATGCTCCTGTAAGAGAGCGAGGAAAGCTTCCAGGAACGCTGACAGGGAAAACATTAGACAACATTACCAGTTAACTGTCCATCAATACCAGGCTGGACGTGACGTCTCTCTTGAGTTCAATACTGGAACAACAGGAAGAGGGATGCTGTGCTCTCACAGTTTTTTTTTTTCTTCTGTCTTTACAGTGCTCAAGTGCATATGCGTGCACACATCCTGCTCTCACTGTGTTAATCTTCTTACCGTCTGTTTACTTTGTTTCTGTCCGTCAGTATCATCATCATATATTCTCACTGTCTGTATGGGTTTGTCTCATATTTACCTTTCTGTCTGTATCGCTCACTGCCATGTGTTGGTCTGCTGCATGAAAAAGTAATGACACCTTATATTATAGGATGTAAGAAAACAAGCTCTGAGCTGCCTTCATGGAAGCCGGATCACTTGTGTTCTGATGAGAGAATCAGCAGCTCACTGCAGTGTTCTGTCATCATTCATCGTTCTTTGTTTTTCTCATTTAATTTCCCACAACTTCACGGTTCCACTTGCCCTCAGCACTCTCATTAGCCGTGCTTCCAGTAGCTGCAGACATGTGCTTTCAACTAAAACAAAAACTGATAAACAAGACATTATACAACTTGCACGAGACCAAAACAGCAGCGAAGGTTTGCAGCGAGGTAGGGCGACCACTAATGGCTATTTTTTATGAAGGAAATCTCTCAACCAGGATTGTTTTTTTTGTTTGTTTTGTTTTTTAAATGTCTCGAGCCCAATGAAAAATAACTTTTACTTATCAAGACTTCTTTCAGTGTCTGGGCTTGGATTTTTAAATGTCATGTTTTTGAATGTAACTCCAAAAGAAATCCATCCATCCATCCATCCATTATCTATACACCGCTTAATCCTCACTAGGGTCACGGGGGGGCTGGAGCCTATCCCAGCCGACTTAGGGCGAAGGCAGGAGACACCCTGGACAGGTCGCCAGTCCATCGCAGGGCCAGAAGAAATCCATTAAACCCAAAAGAGAATGAATAGGTTCGGACTGTATATTAAACAAACATGGACATGGTGGCACACACAAGTACCTAAAACAACTCTTTTTCTTGTACGGTGAGTTTGTTACACAACGTTGTGGTTATAAAATCTGGATTTTAGCTGCAGCTTTGAAGGAATTGCTGGTTAACATGTAGTGTTAATGGGATGCATTTCTGTCTCATACCCGCTCCATCGTCTCCCAACAGAAACAAACCCTCAGCATGAAATAACTCCTCTGTATTTATTCGTCACGTCCTTGAACATCACACCAGTGCTGCTGTGGTATTAAAAACCTTGCACACTACTGCTCGGTGACCATTTGAAGTACTCTGATATTTTTGAAGCTTTGGCTCTGTGGAAACTTTTACACTGAACAGAGTTGGACTTTGTCTTGAAGTGCAGTGATGGCTGCAGCCAACCAATGACTGGGGCCAAATAGACTGACATCATTACACAGCATTCACGTATGATGAATAAAATTAAAAGTAAAATTGGTGTGAAGTATCGATATTGATGCATTTTCTACATCTGCATTCATGGCAACCATACGGCTCGGTCGGTGAATATTATGGTGCATTTAACCAACAAAGAGTTCAACACTTTGCACGGGTGGGAACCAAAACAAAGCTAAGAGAGGAGCGAATATTCTTTATTGTCTCCTCCTGCTTCAGTTGAATCTTCTTGGCTCCAGGAATTGTTTGTTGTGCTTATCTTCTCGACCAAGAGCTGGTTCTAACTTATTTTAATGTGTTTTTTTCAAAGTACTCTAACACTTTGCAAATCAACTGGACAAAAAACTGCTCAGAAGCATTGCATTACTTTCAACAGATGCTCTGTGAAAACAGTTTGCATGCCAAGTAAGACACAGTAATAGATGTCTACAATAACACTCTGAGCATCTGTATATTTTAGAAAATTTAGCCAACAATCTCTCAGAGCCATTCCTTGTTCTAATTCATACACATTTTTTCTCCAGCAAGATTGCTCTCTTGAAACACTGTTCACATTTTGGAGAGTTTTTCCACTCATCTTTCATATCTGAGTCAGATATAACCAGATTTAGGAAGTCAGTTTGATCCACTCCTCGCCTCCACATACTTGAAATGATAGCTCAGTTTACTCCCTGACTTAGCGGCTAACACTCCCTGATTCCCTTGTAGTGTTGTCATCCAGCAACATGAGTGAAACCTACCGAAAACCCAGGACGAGGGCCTTACTTAAACTCTGCTGAAAGAGAACTTATGTTTGATAAATAGTGAAGAAGCTTTTGTAGAGGATAGAGTGTGTAAATATAGATCTTTTGTTTTAAAACTAGTTAAGCCCCAAATTCTTTATATTTATGCCAAAGTGTGCTTTAAAGAGAGTTTTTATTTTTTTAATAAATAGATTTCATTTTGCAGAAAATGACATGAAAAAGTTACCTAAGACATCCAATTCCTTTTGCTAACATTTTTAAAAAACTGTCACATCACACTATAAAGTCATAAAGAACAACTGATGCTGTGGTTTCAGTTGCAAGTCATGGCTGAAACCAAAGAGCTCGGTGTGCTCGCCATTAGGGTCCATCACTGAGAGAGAGCTGCACATTGTGGCTACAAGACAGTGAAAGGCTATAAAGTCATATCCGAGTGTTTTCAAGTGCCAGGGGCCACAGTGAAAAGTCAGTAATCAAAAAGTACAAGGAGTTCTACAGTGTGACAGAATCTCAGTGGGTGTGGAAGACACTCTACAGTGACACCTGCTCTGGCAAGCGTGATGGAGGCCAAGAAGAATCCAAGGGTCAGCTCCAAGGTCGTCCTGACGTATCTGTCGATTCTTGTGCCACATCAGACACTGCACAAGGATGGTGTCCACGGAGAACTCCACAGGGAACTCAGTTTCTTCAAGACAGGCCCACAGGACGTCACCCAGCCTCCTTTTAAAGAAGAAAGCTTTTGTTCGTTAGTTCTCAGGTTAGGTAGGTAGGTGGCGGAAGACACCAAGCAGTCTGCACAATAACTCTGCCTTAAGTAGCATTTGGTCATCTGACAAGACAATGATCTCAAAGGTTCAACCAAAGGGGTCAAGAAATGACTAACAGAAAACGCTATGAGTCCAAACCTGAATCCCGTCAGGAATCCGTGGTGGAAACAGAGTGACGACAAGAAAGCCTGGAGGTCATCAAAGAGTGGAACAACATCGCAGTGGAGTCGTGCATAAAGGTTGTTAGCAGTTAGAACAGCTGTTTGATCGCAGTGGTGGCAAATTAAGACTTTGTCATTACCGAGAAAGGGACTCGTTAACGTCTCTAACAGATTCAAAAAGCAAATCAAAATTTTAAAAAGATTATTTGCAAATGGCAGGCTTTAAATAAAACAGCGACTGAAACGTTCAGCAAACGGAAGTTGTGTATTTTTGTCCAACAGCGTGTCGATGGTCAGACGAGAAGTGCGCTGACGTTTCTTCAGTCGACTGGAACCCACTGTGATGGCAGTGAATCCAACTTTCAACCTACAAAGTTGGTATTAGTTGACGAGCAAATGAGAGAATTTTAAGAATTCAAGTTTTCCTAATCGTGCATAATTTCCAAAACCCAAGTAGTGAAAGTAATTTACATGTCAACACTTTTCATAATCACCTGAATAACTCAAATCAGCCCCATTATGTCCCTTTTGGAAAATGCAAACAATGCACCAGTGGCAGCAGTTGCTCCCTCTTGTGAACTTCTTTTGTAAGGTCATGACTCCTAGTTCTTCAGAACTCGTGACTGGAACTGGGTGGCTGCCCAGTTAAATGAAGATATAAACCTTTGTGTCCCGTCTGCCCATTTAGTGTGAAAACAGGTGCAAATAAACCCAAAAAACGGGGCGAAATGAGGACTGGAAGTGGTGCTGAAGGAAAAACCTGAGCGTTTATCGTGAACAGGGAAGGAGAGGAGCAGAAGAAGTGATGCGTTAAGAAAGGAGGTGAAGAAAAGGAAGAGATAGTTGGTTAATGAGAGAGAAAATCTCAAATTAGATGCAATAAGAAGGTTGTTAGAGTCACTAATAAGAAACCAAAGGTGGAAAAAAACTGGAGATGGTGAGGAAATGAGGGATACAAAGCAAATTTAAAGGAAGATAATTCAGGAGTTAAACTAGATTTCTAAACAAAACCTCTTCACAAGCCAGGGCCACAGAGAATAAACAATATTGCGGTTGGTGTAACTTGCCAAACGAAAACACAGTTGCGTTTAGTTGTTAGATAAGATGAACAAGGTTGAACTTGTCTGACTGTCAAGTGCTATTTGTCTGAGGATCCTTTTTTTCTAAATTAAAGGCAGGGCTGTGTCTTTACTACAGAATCTAAACTGGGTCCTGTGGTCAGGAGAAGCCTTTGCAGCCGTTAGAAGTGGCCAAACAACCAGGAGCCAGTGAACTGGAGCCACGATTAGGGATAAACACATTCCAGAGGGCATATGTTGATCCCTGATCCCTGAGAGAGACAAAGAGAGGTGAAATGGGGAAAAGGTTGGGAGGGCGGGGGGCAGATAACAGAGGGCATTTTGAGCAAAAAAAAAAAAAAAAGACAATGAAAAACCATTTATATCCATAAAGGAGACCAAAAACGTAGCTTTAAATGAGAGCGCTGAACGTTTGAATGGGAGAAAGATTATGAGTGCATTTGTTTGGCGAAGTGAATCTGTGTTTGGCTTACAGAGGGAGGGAGAGAGAGAATGTGTTTATCCCTTAAATCAAGTGAAGAAGAGATTTGACGTCTGTTTCTAAGGAGAAAAAAATAAGTGACTCGGAGCTTTTAATGAGCGAATAGCAGAACAGAAGCTCAGCCAACCGGATAATGCTTCGTTAAGGAGACGCTGATTGGCCTGCCGGCTAAATCCCCCACCGGCCGCACGACAATAATGAGGTCTTTTGTTAAGTAATAAGCGAGGGATCATAGGCACAAAACACAAAGAAGTGGGCACTCCTGCTATATAACAGAAAATTATGAATAATTCCCTTTAAACTTTTGGCCTTTTGTTTGTTTCACGACAACTTGAAGTGGTTTTGGAACAGAACATGCACACGAATGGGAAGGAACTGGTTTTGCAGGAAGTTCACGTGGAATCACAACTTTTCTTTAAACACTGAATGGATGAAACAAAGAAGAACATTTGGATGAACATAAAAGTTGCTGATTTTAGTTTTTCTGCCTCTGCTGGTGTATGTTTTTATCTAACCTTTGGCAAAAAGCTTCTACAATGTTGTAACCTGAAGTGTTTAAAGTGGTTTTTCTGTTAGCATCAGAACAAAAGATTTAAAGGAATATGTGTGCCGTAAATTTTGCTAAAATCTGACTGCATTAGAAATCCTATATAGTGTCTATGTTGGCACATTACACTATAAAAACTCCACATATTGACTTGAGAAAAATTATTTTTAGCTGATGTTGCTTAAAAAGGTTTCTCATTTCCTAAAGTTGTGGAGAGCTGAGGATAGTTCTTGTGGCCCTCGTAGGAAACTTACGGCTTCATTTGCAGTCAGTTGGTAGAACTTTGCGAGCTTTTCTGCCCCACAGACTTTCACACCTTTGTGGGTATTTGTTTGCCTCTCTGATGTGTACGTGCTCCGTGTAAGTGAACTGCAGCGAAGGCGACATGTCACACACCTCGCAGCACGGTGACAGATACCCTCAGTACACGTCGAGAAAATGAGGAATGTTTCATGCATGAGTAACAGACTCTGGAGGACACAACTCTCTCCAAGAACGCTCTGCTAAACACAGCCCCTGCCATGGTAACAGATCGACTTTCTGTCTCATGCAGCGGCAGCGGTGATTATTTCCATAGCAACATTATCAAAAGTTGCATGGCAACAATCGTAAGCGTGCCAGCCAGATCTGAACAGTAATGCCGTCTCTGTCTTTCTTTTATCATTCTGTGCATGCAGAAGCATAACGACTTCTTTTAACATCTTATGTTCCAGATCTTTTTCATATTCTGCTTCTTCACTGCGATGACAAAAGCCCATTTTACTGCATAATACAAAAGCTTGATTGATTCATTTATTTGAAACAAAGGAAAGAGAACTGGACTGCAGGCCTTATGAAGCCATGTTGTTGCCTTTGCATTACTACATGAATTGAAATTATATCTCAAATAAGCCCAAAAGAAAAGCTGGTCATATTAAAAAAACATCTCCTGAGTCACATTAACTGCAAACTCAGCTCTGCTGCAGTGTTTGATATCGTAAAAGACAGTGCAGCAGTGATATCTTGACAGGACATCCTGCCTCTTTTTTGTTTGATCAGCCATAAAACTGCCTCTGGCATCACTGCCAACAACACTTCTTTCCACACATTCGGTCTCGTTTAAAGTGGTTTAGAGTTGCTCTGCTTCATTTACTGAAATTTGTGAATAGATTTTGGACCAAAAAAATAAATAAACGTCTCAAGCTTTAGAACTAAACTGCTTTTAGTTATCCTCATCACTTAGGTCTGCAACTGTAATTTATGTTTCTTAGGAAGCTGTACTATACATGTTAGGGATACAGGAACCTTTTTGCATTTCCTGATTGGAGGAACAATCTCTACAAAACCTCTTTCAGTGCCAGAAAAAAAGTGCCTTCTCCAGGATGTATACTGAGAAGCAGCTGTGTGGTTCTCATTGCTGATTGCTTAAAGTTTCTGCACACAGAACTGTTTGTTTTTCTGACCTCTTGATGTCTTTTTTATCTCTAACATCACCATCAACAAGGTAACGTTTGATATGTAAGCTAGCATGACCAAACCTTCATTGTTCTGTTTCGTATACTGACGTCCTGATCAAGTGTTTCTGTTCCCGATCTGATTCTATCCAAGTCATTTAATATTTAGTATCTGACGGTACCATTTTGTGTCATAGTTTGCTGTAGTACCTGGTTGCGCCACCAGGTGGAGCCTCTTAATATGTGTAATACTGCAGTAATCCGAGGAGGCGGTCAATGTTAGCAGGCGGAGTGCATTGTGGGAGTTTAGCTAGCAAAGAAGCACCGTGATAGAGACTTCTGAGAGACATATTATTTCTTATGTGATCACTGAATTGGAGATACAGTTACTGCTATTTGTTATTGTTTTTCGGCATGCCACAAGTTGCCTTGTCACAAGTTTCTGCAGCTGAAAGTTGAGCATCATTTTACGTGGGGCAACTGTGACTCCAAAAAACACACAGTAACACGCAACAGCAAAGTGAGGAGACTGCTGTGAACCCAATGTAAGTTTGGGTGTGTAGCAGTGTGCGATTGTCCCCTTTTAAAACATGGCCTACAGTAGCTAAAGAATACCACCCATATAACTCAAAATGGTACGCAGTCAGTTTGAGTAATAACCAACAATCATTTCAAGCATCTACCTCCTCTTCTGAAAAATGTAAAGTGGTTACTAATTCTGCAAAACCCTTAGAGATAAATCCTCTGCAATTTTTTTTAAATCAAGATTAAGCCCACAGGTTTCTGTAGCTGGGCAAACAACATATGGGTGAGCATCTCAGCTCTTATCAAACCACAAACAATCTGCCATCAAGTCAAACTGGGTCAGCCCGGCGCCCTATCTTCCTGCAGCTCCAAACTTGTCGGTGAAAGTGGAACCTCGAGAAGCTGAAGTGACCTAAAAATAGCTAAAAGGAAAATACTGGCTTTATTTTAAATCATGAACATGCATATAGAATCTTTACTGAAGCTCACACATGCAGTGCCATCCTCAGCTCTGAAAGCAGTCGTGATAACATATTTCTACACACACACAACCTGTTGATGTGGACTACACATTCCTCTCAGTGCTTCACGTTCGGAGCACAAGACATTTTGTATGTGGCGAGTCTGACGAAGGAGAGCGCTGAGTAAGCAAGGTCTTTCTTCTAAAATTAGACGGGGCCTCCATGCCTCCACCTAATAGAGGAAAATTCCTTTACAAGGACATTAATCCATAATGAAAATAATGATTAGGTGCAGCCTTATGTGAGTAGCTACAAACGAGCGCCACTTCATTCAGCTGCACTGAATGAAATGAACGAGTCGGAGGGTCATTTATCTTCATTCAGCACATTTATTTTCAAGTGCGTTTAACTAATTGTGCTTTACACGCTTCTACTTCAGTTGCATTTAAATGCAGTTGGCTTATTGCTAAGAATATGAAATATTTCTTGCAAAAAAAAAAAATGCACATGCTGGGTAATCACAAAATAAAGGTGTGCAAAGTTTTTTTGAGAATCTCTCTTAAAAGTGTAACAGAAATCACGGGAATCTTTATTAGAAAACATTTGTATTTCAAAATATGTTTAAGGTAGAATATGCAAACTCAAAGAAACACAGAGCAGTTGTATGGTCCTTTAAATAATCCTGATGTCATGACCAGAGGTAGCTGCCTGACTGTTCGGCGCTGCATGACACTATGCATGAATGGAAACGAGAAACGGGCTGACTAATGAGATTGTGCGCTAAGTTGTCGGGAGAGAGGTGGGGGATAAAGGCTCCAACCTTTAAACAATGTCAAAAAGGTTTTACTCGGTAAATTCTTGCTACTGTGTCTGTTAAAGAGCGTGAGCCCGTGCACTGTCGATGCTTTCTTCCAGGAGCAGTCATTTCAGCATCTCTGACATGCAAAGTCTCCAGATGGAGGCAATAACTCAGTGGATTAAAGGAAGTGCCTGAACAGCAAAGTGGGAGATTTAAATGCAAATCATTTATGCAATTTGGAACCTATCTGCATTGTCACCTTCCATATGTATGAACGTTTAGAAATGATAATCGAACCTATCCTAATGAACAAAAGCTCGTCTAATTATAAAGCATTTGTTCTGCTCAGAAACTTACTGACCGCCCCCCGCCCCCCCTTTTGCCTGTAATGCTGGTGTTTACTGGGAAGTGGTGCATTTATTTCGGTTTAATCCCTCTCCCTGGTCAGCCGGGGCGGTCAGATGACAGGCGCTAATCTCTGGACTCCCTCCCTGACTGACTGCCTGCTTACTAATATGGGATTAAAACCGAGCACGCCTCCATCACATAGCAGGCTCTCAACCCAACAAGTGGGGTGAGTGGAGATGATGACGCTGGTGAAGTGGAGCGGCCAGGCGACGGGATGTGTTACCTGTCCTTTTTTTTTTCTAGTTCATCCTCCCTGAGCCTCATGTCTTTGTTTGCGTTCCTTTACTTTCGTCTTCATTGGCTGGATGTGATATATGTGGAAGGCTGAATCAATCAAACTGACTGGTAAAATCAAAGTGTAAGAAAAGACAGAGGCATGTGAAACAGCATCTTTTACTATGAGACTATAGTTCAGGGGCCACTATCTCAGGTAATTAGTTCTCTGCAATGAAATATCCATATCTTGGCAGCTATTCAGTAGTTTGCCACTTTATTCAGAGTTTCATCGATGCACATGTCCATGCTCCCCTCACGACTAATTGCAATCAATGTCACTGCTCTACTGTCGCATCATAATCATTTCTCCAATGTTTTGTGTTTTATGCTGCACAGTTAGCACGCTAAACTAAGAGCATGGTAAACACTGTACCTGCCCAGTGCTCGACGGCACCACCGTGTTACTAGTTTATCTACATTTCTCAGTAGCTTGGTAATGGCGTTGTTTGTTTTATTTTTCTTTTAATTACAAAGCTCTTCCGTGAATCGAGTAGTGTGTTTTTCCCCCAGGTGTTTTTGCAGCAACAGGAAGAGTTGAGCTTTCACTGTGTGTCTGAAATAAAACTAAGGATCAGTACATGGCACCACTGCACAGACGTATACAAATGATTCGTCTTCCATGGCGAGATCGAGCTCTGTGTCGATGTCAGCCCTGGAGAACGGTCTGACTGCACCTCGGTATTAATACAGGGGCCTTAGCTGGTGCTTAGCCCAGGATGCAGTGATGGTGCCCCTGCAAAAAGACTGACGGGGGGGAATTACTTCAGTGGAACATTTCCATGCAGCACTGTCATTAAAATGGATACACAACCCAAGCAGGTACAACTCGGGTGTAGGTTGCTGTTCAGAGGTTGTTGTTTCTTGTAGCTATAGGGATTTTAAAAATGCTAATATAGAGCTAGCACAGGAGAAAGCCGTGTGTGCAGTAGAAATGACAGGTTTATACCCAAAATCTACATGAGTCACAACAACCAGAGTAGCTTCATTGCATTGCAGCACTGATTCTCCAAGTCCATTGGGGAGATGGAACCATTCTTCCCAAAGATGTTCCCTCTTTGATGGTTTGATGGTGGACAGCACTGTTTGGTCCAGAATCTCCCAGATCTACACAAGGTCAAGCAACTCTAGTGATGCCAGCGTGTCTTTTCATAATCCACCACATAAGGTCGACATATTTTTAGTGTAGTCAAAGCAAATTTTGGGCCGCAAAAAACAACAACAACAACATGAAGTTTGTCCGACACGTCAGAAATTTCTCAGAGGTTTCCATAGTAATGAAAGGACTTCTGGTTGATTCACTCCCAGACTAGATTCAGAAGTCCAGAGAGAGGGCCGGACTAGTGGGAAGTTTTGTTCATCTGCTCATCAGTGGTTAACATCGTTGCCTCGCAGCAAGAAGGTTGTCGGTTCGCGTCCCGGTGAGGACACCAGGATCTTTGTGCATGGAGTTTGCATTTTCTCCCACACAGTCCAGGAACATGTCGAGGTTAATTGGTGATTCTGAATTGTCCGTAGGTGTGAATGTGAGTGTGCTTGGTTGTCTCTAAGTGTAGCCCTGCCATAAATCAGCTGGGATAGACTCCAGCCCATCATGACCCTAGTGAGGATTACATGGTGTATATATAATGGATGGATGTTCATCAGTGCAGCATCATGCTTGAAAAACATGAATTTCCTCAATTAAATTCACAGTTTTATGGTAGGAAGAACTACTCCATTATTCCATTGGTTTACACTGTTTCACACAAACCATCTCTCGCTCTCATATTTTGCTTTGACATTACGGAAGCAAAAAGAGATGCAGCTTGTTTGGGAGCTGAGCCTCCCAGCCTGCCTTCCTCCTCATCACTCTGTTGCTTTTTCTATTATTAGTCTGTTGAAATCAACCTCTGTTTCCTCAGGGGATAAACTCTCTTCTTTTACATCTCACTCTTCCGAACTGTCTCTTTTATCTCAGTTTGTTCCTCATTTGACGGTTATCGGAAACGACTCGAGAGGAAACAAAATATGAGGATGAATTTAGTTTAACAACATACAGCAGCTAAAAAAAAAAGCTTTTTAACAACAACAAAAACTTGCGATATCCGAAGTGAAAAAATGGCACGTCCAGATTAGATTGCTTGACATTAGACACAGTTTAGCATTTATTCTCTCTCTCGCTCTCTCTCTGCCTCTTTCAGGAAGTGTACCATCTAGATGTTTGTCACACTTCCTGTCACATGACATCAAAAGACACCAACAGCAGCAACACTCCTCAGTGTGTTACATTCTGCAATCTGCACTGCGAGCTTTGTCTGCAGGATGTCAAACAGCAGAGAAAGGATGAATTATATTTTTCTCCAATGCATGCATCCTGCAAAAGTCTAATTATTTGACAAACCAATGAGTTTTTCTTCTGTTTATAAATGTTCAATCGCATCTTTCAGAAACTTTTCCACTACTGCACTCACAGAAGCTGTCGTCTACTTCACAAAAAAAAAAGAGTCTATTTTAAGGCAGCTGGAGGCTTTGAGTCTTCACATCACATTTGTGTAAGCTGCATGAGTTTCCAGATCACTTGCGATGCTGCAAAAATCATGCTCGTAGGTATGCACGTGTTCGCTCAAATCGCAGACAAATTTTCTGCATGTCAAGTGACTTGCCCGCCCATCTGTCAGCGCAGTCAGAAAATAGAACAAAAATAATACAATTTGATCAGCAAATAAACTTCAAGCTCCGGTTTCCCGCTGTTTTCTCAATAACTGGAGCTCACAATCGCATTATCATGCCACAGTGGATGACATCCCATAATGTGTATTGATGGAAATCCTCCCCGTCTCTCTCCGCTATTGGATTCTTTTCTTGGATATTACTGCTGCCGATGCTTGTAATCGTTATTCATATGTCGTTGGTCAAACATCAGCTTGTGGTAATTCTGAACACTTGCCTATGTGAGCCTTTAGCCTATCACAAAAATATAATATCATCATTATCTCAAGCTCACAGCTTAACCATTTACACCATTTCAAGATGTAAGTGAGCGCGACCATGTCGTTGCTTACACTTCCCCATTGCAAAGGAAGTGCATGCAATTATGGTGAGTGCAAGAAGTGCAAATGTGAACTAAGACATTGATCTGCAAGCTGTGTGGTAATATTTTTTTTTCCGTTCGTCTTTGTTTATTTTCTTTACAATCTATGTAAAGGCCTCAGCAATTAAAATGTCGTTATTACTGATAGAACTAATGGCCAGAAAACAAAAAAGCCACAGTTATAATAAAATGTTGTAACTGTAATGTTTCAACTGCAGATGGTTTCAGCACATCAGTCCCAGATGTGCACAAAGTGAAGCACGTGCAAAGGTGCACAGACAGTAAGCATAAACCGTGCGAGCATTCTAATGAATGTTGATCAACAGGTTGACCGAACCACATTTTTATTCTGATTTGCTTCGGAGCGAAGACTCAACGAGGCAAACAAGCAAGTTCGCATGCAATGCTCAACCGTAATTTGCATGACAGCACGTGCTTGGAAAAGTACTGCCTGTTTATCCCTGGCCTCGGTAAGCGAGTTAGCGATTGACAAAAAAAAAAAAAGAAGAGTCACCTGTTGGAGCAAATGTGGGACAAACATCAGGAGTCCTACAAATAATGTACAGAAGGTAGTAGTAGTGTGTAATATTAGGCTTTTTGTCCAGACTTACGGAGGTCACAATCCCAATCCTAAAGTTATCAAGGATAGTAAACTGGATATTTGTTTTATGCTAAGTTTGTTGTTTTGACACATCATGTGCAAAGACAACTCTTACATATGTCATGAGGGTTCAGTGCTGCTGTTCTAGTTGATCCTGGTATTTTTTAACATATGTGCGCAGGTCAGAGGTCATTAAGCATCACAAAAGACTCTGTCATGCATGGTGCCCATCCGCTAACTAACCCTCCACAATGCTCTGTGCTTGCCAACACTGTGGCACAACCAGCTAATCTACAATACTTGTATCCAGAACAAAAAATGGTCTCAGCAGAAACTAAACGGATTGGGATTCGACTGGGCACAAAAAAAAACAACTTGACTGGGACAGCCCTTGTAGACTTCAAGCTTTTGTCCATATTCGAAACAAAGAGTCAGTGATGCTGCAAAATAAAGCGTCAGAGAGGAGAAACTGATTAGTGATGTACAGACAGGTGGCAAATTAAAGAAAAGATTAATAATGTATTGAGGTACTGGGCCACCGTGCGCCATCAGAACACCTTGGCATTGATTCTGCAGGCCTCTGGACCTCTACTGGTGGGATGGAACTGAATTTAGTGCACGGATGATGTTGAAAGAGCACGCTGTCTAACACTTCCCATAGGTGGGTCGAGATCTGGTGACCCCTCAGAACACCTTTTTATCTCCTCGCTATAATAGAATCAGGCCTGTGCAGCTCTCTTGCTCTACACCACATATGAACTTGACAGTTTTTGTTCCAATTATCTCCCAAATTTATGTTAATCTTTGCAAAAAGGGGCACTACAATACCTATTTCTGTGTAATTATTGAGACGCTGTTCTTGCTGACACAGTTTAGTCACGTCCTGCGTTAACATTTACAGTCAACTATTCTGTTTTTTTCCTTTAACTCGTAGCGTAAGAAAGCCACTTTTATGTCTGAAGTGCATTTCACTTTGATAAACATGGGCTAATGCATTCTGTCTACGGTTTAATGACATGTGCAGTTTACAGTATCTATATTGGAAAACAAGGAAGCAGAGCACAAAGAAGAAAACACAACATTAGAGAATGTTACAGCCTTTCAACGGTGGCACAATAAAATGTGAGAGCGAAGGCCACACTGCAGCAAATGCCTCTCAAGGCTGTAGCAGGGGGGAGGCGCTTTGACAGGTATATAGCTGCACAAACATTATTTTTGGACGTTTTAAGACAGCTAAAGTGAGACTTTCGTAATTCTGTCAACCATTTAGCAACGCCGTGTAGCCTTGCTGACTAACACAGAACGATCAGGTCCGTTTAACTATTACAAGTTGTTGGAACTTGTAAGCTTTTCTTGCCAAAAATTAAAAAAAAAAAAAAAACCTGTTGTACTCTTGAGGAATGTTTGGCCTGTTGTCAAAAAAAAAAAAAAAAAAAACCTGTTGTACTCTTGAGGAATGTTTGGCCTGTTGTCAACTTTACTGCTGAAGATGTGAACAGCACGTTTGACTGAAAGGATTAGTTAAGCCAGAAAGAAGACTGTAGTGGAAATTTCCATTTAGACAACACAGGAAGTCTCCAGTGAGCTCCAAGAGGAAGCAATATCTTATATCGTTTTATCTCAAACGATGTTGTTGACTTTCATTCTGTGTCAAAACAGGTGCACAGCTCACCATTGTTTTGTTTTGTTTTTGTTTTTACTTCTTTAGAAACTGCTTCTTGTTCTGTTTAAGCTTAAGTTGTAACTAGAGAGAAAGCAGCTCGTAACTGTTTCTTTGCGGTTTGGAGTTTCGTTTCAATTCCACATTCTAATTATCACTTTAATGCAACAGATCTCAGTGTTTATCACGCTGCTCGCTTATCTCGCCGCCGTGCAGATTCATAGCCAAACGGCTTCGGCACGTCTTGTTTTCAGTCCCCCCAGTAAAGGTCAGCATGTGCAACTGCATCACAGAACACTTAAATCCCTGAGTGCTACTTTATTATCCAGACCAGACCACTTCATTTGATAGGAAAGTAAGCAGGATGTTTGGTTGATCGGAGCAGATTTCGGTCGTCGTACTGACTCATTTGGGTGATGCAAAGTTGCCCTCGGGAACATGTGCTTGTGTGTTTGTGTCATTTATTTGAGTGAAGCAATTTTTTTTTTTTTCCACGTGTAAAAGGCAAAGTGGGTGTGTTCGGGTATTTGCATGTGTGTCAGTGTGTGTGTGTGTGTGTTTAAAGAGATCCTAAACAAATCTGTCCTCAGTGCTTATATAACAAGCAGAAAAACAATGCCTGGGCATGGGAGTTGATGTGCTGCACATCCAACCTCCAGTCTGTCTCTGTTAGGTTCAGCGATATAGCTCGACAATTGTGCATGATAAAGGCGGTTTGCATCTAATGCATTTAGGTTAAATTAAACAATTTATTTATTGCTATTGACGAATCACTGGTACATATTGCTGCCTGGTATCGCTGCCTTTTGAATGTGAGCAGAGTAAATTGCAAACCAAAGGCCTCGATTTTGCCTCTAATGACACAATTGATGCCAAAAGAGGAAAATATTGAAGCGTACATAACAATGACCCATTCACGTGAACAGAAACCCACGGTTACCTGTATTTACATGTAATATAAAGAATTTTAAAGAACAAAGAGATCTCAGTTTAGTTTGACACGTGTCTCAACACATGTCTCGAGCAGCCACTCTGGCAGAAATGCAACAGAAGAGGAGAAACTTATTTACACCACATATTCAGATCTGACTCTTTCCTCTTCACTCTTCTATCATTAGACACTAAAAACCTGCACACATCTTGGATTTCTGAAGTAGGCCGCTCATTTTCACTGGATACAATAGCTTTATTTATTGATATTTTTGCATAATTTTACTATTTATAGATGATTATTGACTGTTTTTATACTTCTGGAAAGGTGGAGGTGGAAACTGGAACCCTGGTGGAAGTGTGGAGGAGCTGTGGTGCAACAGAATTTAGCTACGTTTTCTTACGGTCTAAAGACATGCATGGTAGGTTAACTGGTGAAACTGTATTGGCCACTGGTGTGAGTGGGACCCTGCATGAGTAGATATCGCTTTATGTTAGTCTAGTGATGACTCGCAACTGGTCCAGGGTGTAGCCCACCTCTTGACCACTCACAGCTTGAATAGGCTTTAGCCCAATGTGAGCTACTACAGGATAGGGTATAACCCATGGATGGATGGATGGATGGATGGATGGATGGATGGATTGGTGGATGGATGGATTGGTGGATGGATGGATGGATGGATGGATGGATGGATGGATGGATGGATGGATGGATGGATTTCAACAAAGTAATGTAGATTGATTCAATACATAAAGTCTAAAATAAGTGATACTCTTCAGACTGCTAATTCAACACAGGTGCAGCCAACCGGTGCTCAAAGTCACACAGTTAGTGAAATGGAGATTATCTGAGTGCAGTGAAAGTGTCTTAAGTGATTGCATTATAAATGAATGTATCTGGAAGAGCCAGTCATTGGTGAGTCAGTACTCCTGGCTTTAGCTAACACCGCAAAGACAAAAGAACACTCCAAACAACTAAGTGAAATGCACAAGTCAGGGAGTGAGTCACTGAATATCCCCTTAAGTACAGGTAAATCCAAGAAGTGAAAGGAACATGGCACATGCTTGTATCTGCCTAGAGCAGGCCAAAAACTGAGTGACTGTGCAAGAAAAAGCCTTGTAAGGAGGCCACCAAGACCCCTATGACTCCTCTGAAGGGGTTACATGCTACTCTTCAGCAGCATGCTTCCCAATGGTGATGATTTGCAGTGTTGGGTGTCTGACAAAGATAGCACCTAGTCTCATGTCCAAAATGCTCAATTTGATCTCATCAGACTGATGAAGCTTCTCCCAGTTGACTTCAGAGTCTCCTGCATGCCTTCTGGTGAGGCCATAAAGCTTGGACAGGTGCAGAACAGGTGACACGTATTGTATGCGCAGCCTCTCCCATCTCAGCCGCTGAAGTTTGGAGCTCCTTCTGTGGAGTCATGGGTGTTCTTGGTAAGCAGTTCCAGGCATGATGGATGTAGCTGTACTCCAAGGAATGTTCAGGTTCTTGGAAATGTCTCCTGAGTCACACTTTTTATCATCCATTTCACTGAATTGTTTGGGGTGTTCTTTTGTCTTCAAGGTGTAGTTATATCGTGGCTAGATGTTTCAGATGCAGGTGTCTTTATACCACAGTCTCATGAGACACGTTCACTCACTCAGATTATCTCCTTTTTACTTGTTGAATAGCTTCTAGCACTAATTAACTGCATATATGATGTGAATCGCTTTAATGCAAATGAGTACTCATGGAAGCTC
>NW_007578520.1:0-47988 GCF_000690725.1 Stegastes partitus | reverse complement strand
GATTAAGTGTGTTCTATGTAAAGGTGTCCCACTTAATCACACAACATTGTCTGCTATTGTGCGGTAGATCTCAGCTCTTAATACATCTACGCCCTTTCTAGTTGCAGCATGAAACAGTTCTTAGGTATAATTGCTCAAATAAACCCCATTGACACAACCTGTCCAACAGCAAATGGATGACAGACAACGTTAGCCTCTGGCCAGTGAAGAAAGCAGAACACGTAGCAGCTAAAGATGTTTGGTGAAGACCAGATTGGAGTTCATTTATCAGGTGGCAAGAAGATAAATTCAACTGATTAATGATGATCGCTCTGTGTCTGCTGGATTTGCAGCAACTGTCTGCAAACTGACATGAACCTTTAACAGCTATCATATATAATGACCAATGCTGTCACTTTGAGCTCAATCCATCAATTTAAATACATTTAAATTAAATTATTTTGCATTTACTGGACTCTTACTTATCCTCTTAGTTTAATGTGTCTTTTGACTCTTGCTATTTCCTTCATATTTTATATATTTCCCTGAAAATCTTGATACATATTATATTAAAACACGTGTTATGTGCACCGTAGCAGCTAACGTGACCAACATTATTCACTCAGTGTCTAATGCTGGTTTTATTATGCGCTTTGTAATCATCGGTATCCTTGCAAACAATTCTTTTGCAAGCGTTCATTATAATTCAATCATCGCTAGATTTTTGTTTGTTTTTATTTATGAGCGTCTTGGATTGATGACTGACACATTTAAATGCATCTGCTTCCTCCCAGGTGACAGCTGTAGCCAAGATGGCATCGAGCCTGTGCGAGGCATGTCGTTCCTTTCTAAACCAGCCGTACTTTGCCATTGTTCCAACTGTAAAAAATACAAACTGTTTATCTTTGTTAGGAAGGTTTCTTAGCAGCATCTACTGAGCAGGTTGGTCGTGGTTGGAGAAAGAATGGCGTCCAGACATACAGTCCCCCTTCACGTCTGTGTCTTTACATGTTACGTAAACTGTTTTTGACAGAACTTTGGCAGCTTGATTGTATAAGTTTAGCATGTTAAACATGCAGAAAAGCCAGAAATGTCATCTCAAATCAAAGTGCTAGAGCGCAGAGTGAATTGTATTCATTGTTGAGCTCGTCTATGGATGAATCAGACCAAAAGCGATATGCCTTTTTTTCTATGGGAGCTTTTCATTATGTAAATGTGTCACCTCGCTTCCCTCGCTTGCAGAGAGGGCGAGAAAGAGACGCGAGGACGCCGGAGCCGAAGCTGCAAAATGAGAAATCATTGGTGCCATTGTGTCAGTCTCAAGTGGTGCCATTTGCTTGTGACTTGCTGCGCAGCTGCATCACCGGGCGAATCAAACTCACATTCACAAAAGTGTGTGTTTGTTTGTCCTGCCACTTGATTAAAGACTTCATCAGAGGATACACTCCTCCACAAAACCTCCTCTGTCCTCGCTCCTAATGGGGCATTTTGGGTAATTTGTAGGATGGATGATGAATGATGTTCAGGTCACAGGAAGAAGAGAAAATGCCAGGAAGCATGGGTTAGCATAATGGAAAGCACCTTTTCTATACAGAGAAGTCTGAGCATGAATATCTCCCACAGTGTGCCCTGTTTCAGCAAATTATTGAACGTCTCCGTCGTTCCGACAATGTGTCTGTTAAGTTTTTAGCTCAACACACTGCAAAGATGGTTCATTTTACCACGACTGGTTTTAAAACAGGCTGTTTCTGTGTCTATATCTTTAAATGCAGGCTAACTGCCACTTTCTATGCCCCCCTTCAGGAAGAAGACTCTCTGCCTCTGTGATTGAAGCCACAGCAGCTAACATTGAGCTAAACAGGTGTTAGACCGGCTCCTCTAACTCTCCGTTTTGTTCTGTTTGGTGAGTTTGTCAGATAACGTTGCGGGTTTAAAATCAGTGGTTGAGCTGTTCAGAGCAGCTGCTTGGAAATGACTCTAAAGCGACTGCGAGGTCACATAGTTTTAATAAAATCGTCATGTGCACAGGTATAATGGAACACGTGTGTGTTTCCCAAAGTCAGGCTTGTAAAAATAATAAATAAAAAGTTAAAGAATGAAAGTAAAAGCAGCAGCAGAATGGAAGCTGTGCATAAACAGCAGAATAAAATAGATGCACATCACAGAAAGTACAATGAGTAGATTTTGCACTTTTGTTTGTAAACTGAAGTAAAATGAACGTTGTCGTGTTGCACGTGGATGGTAATTAGTAATAGGCTGTGTTTGAATCATCCATCCATCCATCATCTATACACCGCTTAATCCTCACTAGGGTCATGGGGGGCTGGAGTCTATCCCAGCTGACTCAGGGTGAAGGCAGGTTCACCTGGACAGGTCACCAGTCTATCACAGGGCTACACTTAGACACAGACAACCAAGCACACTCACATTCACACCTACGGACAATTTACAATCACCAATTAACCTCAACATGTTTCTGGACTGTGTGGGAGGAAGCCGGAGAACCTGGCGAGAACCCACGCTGCACGGGGAGAACATGGAGACTCCACGCAGAAAGATTCCCCCACCGGGACGCGAACCGACGACCTTCTTGTTGTGAGGCAACAGTGCTAACCAACTGCACCACCCTGCAGCTCCTGTGTTTGAATCATTATCTCATATTTTGTCTGACAACAGAAACAGAAAAATACGTCAATAACAAACGATCTTGTCTGGAATTTGGATGTGTGAGCACAGAAAGCAGGAGATGAACAAATTAATGTTCACGCTGGCTAAGCTGAGGTTACACTGAAGCACAGCAGGGGTCTGCAGTCCGGATATCTTCTCTTTAAGTGGCTTCGCAAAACCTAAAAACCGCAGTCAGGCTAAGCTAAGTAGTCACACGTTGGACAGCAATCCCACTCCCACAGGTGTCAACCAGCAGAGGTGTCTATTACAATAAAGATCACAGAATCAAAAGCTGACTTCCCACTTAGGTTTCTTTCACCACGGAGCTGCTGCAAAGTTGATGTTTATGTAGCCCCACAGCATGCTATGTGTCTGCCGTCACTTCCTCGTTCCAAGTTTTAATGTCAACTTAATTCATGTCAAAGGAATCTCAGGTCAGGATGCACCTTCTACGTACAGAGGGAAGGAACACAGTGTGACTAAAACAGAAAGTCAGGCAAATGAGGACAGACAAGGCGTGCATTCAGATGATATTGCTCGTCCGGTTGCTTTTTTTTTTTTTTATTATCTTAGTTTCAAGATTGCATGCAAAGCAGTAATAGAAACTCACTATGCTGCATATAGTGGGAGTGTCTGATGGTGCTTCTTTTAATTACCTGATGTGGTTCACACAAGGCCGACGTTTTTCTGAAGCGAGAACGCGGCAAACGGGAGAGACGCTAATCCGTTTATCCACCTTTGCCTCATGTTTCTGGAGAATTATTCAGGAAATAACGCATTCTGTCATAAACGGGACTCTTTAGTCAGTCAGGATTTCTTTAGCGACTGACCCTGTGGTGAAAAGGAGCCGTGCTGCTCTCTGAGTGGCTGAGAGATGAGTTTGGTTGTCCAGTGACGGAGCTCGGTGCAGGAAGGTGCAAGAAATGTGGGATCATATGTACACATAGATAATCTTAATATGAAATTCTTAATCATACCAATAGCTTGTCTCATTACTCTCTTCTTCCACACATTTTGAGATGCTGTAAATTTCCACACAGCAATGAAACAGAAAGCATCCTTATCTTCACCGTGCTGCTTCGGCCTGCCGGTGACTTTGTTGGTTAACTTTAGTAACACATGGACGCTGCCCACTTGCTCTGAACAGATAAAGCTTCATTAAGGGGGTAAAGTGGGTGCCGCGGTCCACCGTCCATGTCAGGCCTGAGATAACGAAATGCTTTGCAGTTATCAATATTAACAGGAAATATATCTACAGACAAATTAAAGGAAAAGCCAATGTGAGGTGTTCTAGTGGGCTGTTGGGCCGCATCGTGCCGCCACAACGCATTTAATTCATCTTCATCGTCTGTGGAGCTCTGCTGGGGGGACGGAAAACTAACTTTTCCAGATGATATTCCCTGATTTGGTGTTTTGATGGAGAGTGTTGTCGAACACGTCCCATAGGTGTTGGAATGTGGTGACCGCAGAGGGCACAGCATAAGATTTAAATCATTTTCCTTCTCATCAAGCCATTCAGTGATCATGGGGTAAAGGTGTTCACTTAGAATAACTGCCCTTTTATTTGTTACCCATCTCGATAGAGAAAATGCTATTAAAGCATCTGTGTTCTTCAAATGCACCCTCTGATTTAGACAAGAGGAATGTGAGCTTTGTAGATGAGAAAAAATGCAACAATCATTGAAAAAAGGAAGAAAAACTGGTGTTGTTTTTTTCTTTTCCAAGCACTTTGAAGCCTGTTTATATCCATGGAGCTACCAGAGGCTTTCCGAGGGAACCTTTTGATTACTTGCATCTTCATCCAAGTTTCTGTTAATTCCTGCCAATGATAGCAGCTTGAGGCTTTTGCACCAACAAACCTATTTGTGGGAAAAATTGGGTAAAATTCACAAGTGTTTCAAACTGATTGAACTTTTACAACCAAGTCAAACCTATTGAATTCAATTATGGACTTTTTTGTTGGAGTTGTACCTTCACTTCTCTGTCATTTGAATATTCTTTGTTGAATGTATATATATATCACGTGTATTTTTTTACCTACAGGTGTGTAAATAGTTTTTTCTGAGGCAAGCTTGGTAATCCGCCCTCACCAGTATTACATAAAGCACGTCAATCATTTGCATCTCCTAATATTTACTGTCTGACAGTTTTGTGGCACACGGAGGGGATCTCGGCTGTCAAACAAGTTTTATCATGTTGCAATACAGTTCTCCACAGTCCCCTTTGACAGACTTTGGGCTTGACGTTCATTGGCTCTCTCTGGCGATGACATGTCGTCCCTCGAGGCGGCGGCTTCCAGTGAAATGTTCGTTTGTGATTTAAGACTTAAAACACCATTTAAAAAAAAAAAGACATAATAACATTATTATGTTTAGTTCACTGAACTCAGTTATTCTAACATACAAA
Source organism: Stegastes partitus (assembly GCF_000690725.1). Lineage (NCBI taxonomy): Eukaryota > Metazoa > Chordata > Actinopteri > Pomacentridae > Stegastes > Stegastes partitus. The sequence goes on along the minus strand of NW_007578520.1, from coordinate 42,936 downwards.
GCAAAGATGGCGATCATGATAAACAAGCTTCGGCCTCTGGAGGTCGTCACTGTGAGCACCAAGTACAGCCTTAAAGGGTCAAAACTATGACTCTTATAACTATAGAGCAATCTTTTGTTTGTCCTCCAGCGTGTTTGCTCGTCCTCACCCGTGCACATACATACCAACCAAACTCAACTAATTCTGTATTTTGTTATTGAATTTGTGTTTTTGTTGAAGTGTTCTTGTCCTCGCCTCTGATAAGAACGGTAATTTGAGATTGTTTGTCTCTTTTGTTGTCTGGATTGTGTCTAACAACATTTTTTATTTTTTTTAACTGACTCTTGGCTTTAGAGTGATTTTGTGTAATGACTCCTGTGCAGCTGAATGAATGTCAACACACAGTGAGTTACAGATTTACAAATTTAATTTCCATATATTTGATTTATGTCTCTGACCCTTTAAGTCACTTCAGATTATTTCTGGTTTTACTCAGTTTGTAGATTTAGACACCCAGATTTGCTAAACTACAGTTTAGGTAAACGTTCACTGACACATGAGGTGAAAAACATGGATTGTCTTGTTACCTCAGCACCTGTGTAGTTGTAGGATTCATCAGTTTATGAAGTTGATGTGCTAGAAGAAGGAAGAAAGTGCAAGTATTCTGGTGACTTTGACGAGGGCCAGGCTGTGACGGCTAGAAAACTGGGTCAGAGCATCTCTGAAACAGCAGGTCTGTTGGGATGTTGCCAGTTTGCAGCGGTTAGTACCTGCCAAACATTGTCCAAGGAGGAACAACCAGTGAACCAGGGGAGTGAATGCTGGCCAGAGGAGAGCTACTGTAGCACAGATTGCCAAATACCTTAAAGTTGCCAACAGAAAGGAGTCAGAACACACTGATACCACCAGACACCTTCATGGTCTGTGGAGTCCAGAGCTCGAAGGCTTAGAGGTGTTTTGACGACACGAAGGGGGACCTACCCGATATAAGACGGGTGGTTTTATTGTTGTGGCTGGTCGTCGTTTACGCCTCACTGTCTGGGGCATTAACCTCCTTTTCTCATTTGTGCCTCCTCCATAACAACATACTTCTGGGAGGTTACTCTCAGTCATTACAGAAAGCCAGTGCAAACAAAGTAGTGAGATAACATTTAAAAAAAATGTAGGGGGTGACTTACCAGTCAAGGGCTCGAGATAAGAAAAGAGTTTTTAGGACAGAGGTTATTGCGAGCTGTCAACACGTCGCCCTGAAGAGACATAATGGGAATGGGCTCGTGAAGTGAAATGATTTTGACTGTGAATAGAACAAGAAGTTCTCCATCATGGCCTCAGTTAAACGCCTCCTCGAGCTGCCTGTAAACAGGGAGGCAGCAGCATTAGCAGGACTGAAAGTCAAGAAACAGAAAAATGACCTCGGAAGCACAGTCGGAGTGCAGCAGACATCACAATCACAGGAGAAGTGTAGAAAGACTCGGCAGCAATGTTTAGTTTGAAAAAGGTGAAATATGTATTCACATGCCTCAGGAAGGTCAGCTGAGGCCGTTTCTCCTTCTGCCACACAATGGACAGCAGGACATTCGGGTAATCATCTCTACGTCCCCGTCCCGTTATTTGAATATTGTATCCGATATGTAAACAAGCCTCTGTTATTGTGCTCGCTCTTGTCCCCGTCAGACATTGTGCCAGCCTCATTACCATGTCTGTCCAAGTATTCAAATATTTCCACCACTCTTCTTCTTCTTCTTCTTCTCATCAGGTTATTTCCATGGTAACAATGAAATGAGGTACAAATTGAAATTTTGACCTTGCGGCGGTGCTAAAGGGAAGTAGAAGAAAAATAACCAAAATGTTAGGAAACTGTCCCCTCGGGACGATGAATATTCACAGCGTGTTTCATGGTGGTGCTGGAGAAGAGGTTAGAGGTTCGAGAGAAACCTTCTTCTTGGGATGATTAATACTTCTTAACAGCCGATGCAAGTCTGCTTTTCTGCCTGCAGTGTGATGTATATTATCACACCTGTGAGCAAATATCATCGCACAACTACAAATGTCAAGAAAAATAATATAGAACAAAAGCTGCCAGTGGAAATCTGCTACTATGGTGCATGTTATGATAACTGGGCTACCTTTGAATAAAATAGGGAGACAAGAAACAATATAAACATCAATGAAATGCAACCAACAAGTCCTCCACCCTACATGAAGCTGATCTGTTCCTCCACTTTAGGATTGAATGAAATGAATGAAAAATACTTTATTTATCCCAGAAGGGAAATTCAATTGAGTTGAATTGGAGCAGGCAATGTTACAAACGACCTAAACACAAGGTCAAATTCTCTGTATGTGAAAACCTACTAGGAAACAAATTTGATTCTGGCTTCGACTCTGATTCTATGCTAAAAGTATATTAAGGTTTAGCCCATATATGACTTTCTTAGGTGAGTATCATTGTTTGAGTTAAGATAGGTACTTCTTTAAAGTTAGAGGAAAGAAATAATGCTAGCTGGAAACATGCAACAAACAGCTGTACGCCACATTAAAGTCAGATGTTTCATCAACCCCTCCATCCTCCCCGACCTCCTCGCTAAGCAAATTCACAGTTTCCGCATCCTCACTCGTCCCAGCGTCTTCTGTTCACACTGCTATAGGCACACATCTGCATTTTGTCGGATTATGTTCACGCTGAACACAGAAAAACAAACAAGGCAGTTTGAAACGCTGGCACAGCGCATAGCGAAGGCCTTCTGGAGAATTTAGAACTTCCCACTGTGTTTGGGCACCATCGATGGAAATCATGCACCAACGAAATCCCCTCCCAAGTCCAGCAGCGACCGCTTCAATTACACTATTTTAATGATCAATTATAAAGGTGCCAATGACGGACAAGCTGCTCACACAGTCTTTCCTTATAACAAGCATTTACTTTGGACGCTATTTGCTTTCCTGGCACATGTGCAGTCCGTGTGGTCACAAATTTTGGGCTCCACACAGTCATCCGCCGAGGACTCGGGCAGCTGAGAATATTTCTGTCACGTGGACCGCTGCATGAGGGCGGAAAGCGTGCATCGGCCTTTAGGGGCTTGTTCCTACAGCCGCTAGAGGGTGCAGCCGCTTGAACGTAAACATACTAGCTGCATTCCAAATCGCTCACGTTTTCTGTTTCCTTTCACCAAACACTGTTGCATACTGGTGCATGCTATACTACTTTAACATTGTTTTTCTTTTCTTTTTTTTTCTTTTTTTTTAAATGCCATGTTTTGGACTCATGACTTTTATTCTTGTTAATTTGTATTTACGTACATATACAGGTATATATGTATACAAACATACATACCTGATGTACTCGTATTTATTTATTCTACCTATTAACTGTGTTTTCCCTGTTTGTGTCTGCCTGTTTTGACTGCAGCATGGGTGACTAACCCAAGACAAACTTCCCACGCCAGGGACAATTAAGTTAATCTTGAATCTTACTTTGTCATAATATTGCGCCTGAAGCTTTAACCGTCTCGGTCATATATCTGTCGCAGTCTGTAGTGTAGCTGTCATCTGATTAAAACTTGTTTATACTTGTGCAAGATACCATTCCTATGTATAAGGATCGGGGGGTCAAAATGGCCAGAAAAGCATGCCAAGGTCCAACTGGGTGTCGTATAAAATTCTGGTGTTCTTTGTAAAAGAAACTATGTCCTGGGACGTACTCATTTTTTTCGGGCGTCCTACATAGTGTGATAGCTCGGATATTGGAACACCCTCTGTTGGGCATTTGCTCAAATTACTGACTCTGTGTCATGCAACCACAAAAAGTTACTGAACAATGAAAAAGAGCACTTGCTCCTTATAAATGACTAAACATGAAGACACTAAAAGATCATCCACTGTGGTAGAGTACAATAAGTTCCTTGAGAAATGAACAAAAACAAACACGACTGAGGGTTGTGAATCTGAGCTGAATTCTTCCAGCTGGATTTCATTATGCTGTTGCAACACACTCTCTATTCCTGTGTATGTGGGGGGGTGGGGGCACTAGGACCCAGGGCGAAGCTGGCCAGTCCAGGTGAGAACAGCTCACCTGTTAAGAAAAGGATGCAACACAGGTGTCATGTTTTATTCCTGCTCCGGTGATCACACCTGTGCGGACACGTCTTTGGTAAGCCAAGCGGACTCTTTGTTTAATTACATCTAATTTGTTCATTATGGTAATGTAATGATGAAAAATCCACCTCCAGGTATTGATTTCTTTTTTGTGTAATTATGTAATTTTCTGACTTTTTAAAATGCATTATTAGAGACAGCTGATTGAAAAGCGCATTGCGGGCTGTAGAACATACTGTAACCATTAAAAAAGATGAATGAAAAAGAATATATATTTTTTTCTATAACCCTTCATCTGAAGTGATGCTAAACACAACTGCACACCCTGTTTCTTCATTTCTACCGCTGCGCGCACTCCACAGCCTGCTCTCTGACGCGCGCGTAAAAGGGGGAGTGTTGCTGTCCGTGAACGCGCTTGACAATCTGAGCGTGTGCCCGTGAGAGCCGGTTAAGATAACAACTAAATGGGTGGGGGGGAACTGCCACTTTAATGCTCCTTAATGCTGCGTTCAGGGGCTGCTCGTAAACCCCTCACTCAAAAAGAAAGTGTCTGGCTTAGCGGAGCTTTGAAGCGCTTGTTGTTGGAATGATGAAAAGAAGTCTTAATTAGAGATACAGGATGAGGAGATAAAATGAAGCTTCTTTTTTTAAATAATTGTGATGATTTTGTAGATTTGACAGAAAGTTGCATCCTCTCGTGCAACAACTCTCTTTAGTGCATTGCCTTTTAAAACTTTTCTGGACACAGAAAGGAAGGAAAAAGTCTAATACGGCAGCAACAGCAGCGCCTAAACATGACACCACAGATGTTGCAAACAAAGGAACAAAGAAAATAAACCGTGTGCCTTCCAATTTAAATTATTTAGAAACAGAATCCGGTGCGTTTGGGGATTGATCTTTGGAGAGATGCACCAGTCTTGTTTTTTAGTTTGCATCGACGCACAGGAACAAAACACGATCGTAAAAACAAACGCACTTGCGAGCAGGTAAACACCCACGCCCTAAAATTTACGAAAATTTTCCTCTCTGATACTGCGCGCCGGTAACGGCGCACTTGCGAAGAAATCCGAGGTTGCCTGTGGTCCCTGAAGGTATCATCTCCTGTTGCTCCGAGAGGAGGCAGGCCGGTGATTTTCCACTGCCTGTATGTAGTCCCCCCAGACTCTCCCCCTCTCTGGTGAAAGACAAAGGTCAGAAAGAAGCTTATAAATAGGCTAAAATATAGGCTACCGACGCGTCCAGCCCTCAGTCGCTCTCACGGACACAGGAGGACACGGACAAGACGAAACGGACAAGGGACCGCGCTCAAAGGACATTAAAAGGACAAAAAATAATCTACAGAATCACACCAACATAGCAGGTAAACGAATAACGACATCCTCGTTGCACACCTATAAAAGCAGGGGAGGGATGATCGCGCTGCTTTCATTCATTTTCTCCTCATTTTTAATTTTTTATTTTAATTCAGAATTTCTGCTTTTATTTGCATCTTTGACTGAATGACAGTTTTTTATTTATTGCAAACAAAAAAGAGCAATTAAGAAAAGTTGACGAGCATCTCTAGGTGAGAGCAGTTATTTCCTTATTGGAGGTTTTAGGTGATGGCAGCGTGCATGCAGGGATGTGTTTCCTGATGGGGAGGCTGTAGATTTGGGTTTTCATTTAAAAAAAAAAAAAAAAAAAGGCTGTTTCACTCGCTGAGCGTTCATTGATTCGTGCGCTCAGGAGGACACACTGGTGGGTTTGTATTTTTTAAATTCAGCCTGAAATGTTCTTGTGGGGGTTTTTTTCTGTATATTTTATTTTTATTTTCTAAATGTATCCTCATGTCTCTTTCATCCGTTAGATGCAGACTGTTCTCACATGCGTGCGTCAATTGTCTCCAAGGGATCTTTAATGTTTAATCAATCATTACCATGTGCTTGTTTCGTGTGTCTTGCCTCGTTGAGGATGTGAAACGGTCTATTCTTTATACATTTTCAGCTCCTCATTGGCGATTTTGTTCCATATATGCACACGTTCACGCAGTCTTTGTGTCTTTCTTCAATTATTTTTACGTGCGTAAAGATGCGCTTTTTTGTTTTTTGTTATAAATCAAACGACATAAAAAAAAAACGCACGGAGATCATTCTGACTCTATCGTATTGACTTTATTTGGATCGATTCCGTTGCTCAACTGTTAAAGAAAGGGGAAGTGAGGCGCTCGGAGCGGTGAGAAGGCGGAGATGCTCGCCTGTCACTCGACATCGTGCGCTGCTTCTCCTCAACCACGAGTCTCCCTTGCGCTCTCTCTCTCCGTCTTCTGCGCCTATGTCTCTCTCCCACTCTCTCTCTCTGTCTGTTTCGAGTACCTCTCTCTACCTTTGTTTCGCTTCCTCTTTTTTTTTCTTCTCGTGTTTAATTTCGTCTCTTTTTTTGGCCTCGGTGATGAAGCGCGTGTCACAATGAAGAACAGATATTTAGAGCAGTTTTAAAAATACGCAGAAAAAAAAGCCCCCCCAAAAAAACTGCAATTATTGACGGTGTGTTTTTGGATTATTTAGCCAAATCTATGAGTCAATATGTTCTTGACACCACATGGAAAGTAAATGCAGTCTGTTTCCACCACCTACAACACCTAAAATAAGGCATGCCATCTTTTTTTTTTAAATGCATCTCAAAATGTGATTTAATTGAGCAATGATTCTGGTGTTTTTTAACTGATGTGTGGTTTCCATGTGTCTTATAAGCACTGAAAAAGGAGGAAACGGGCCTTGAAAGAGCCTCAGAGTGACTTGAGCAGGGTTGAGTTCTGTTATTAAGTAGTTTGTTCCGTTTTTGGATCAGTGTCAGTTTTGGAAAATTACCCAGAGTTGTTGACATCCAGAGTCTAGCAAACCTGTAATGGAATTTCTTCTTCTTTTTTTTTTTTTTTACTGGCAGTGAGTACAAACTGTACAAAACATCCAGGCAGGAGTTCGAGAGAGAGAAAAATAAAATGAATTTAAGTTCCTATCAAGTCATTTATACAAATTGAATCAAAGATCGCTGAGCCCCAGTGGATTAAATAAGCTGTTTCAGAACTGAACGTAGAGCCAAGAAACTGCTGTCTGTTGCCATCCCTTGTTTTGAGGATGTTTGACGTTGCATAGAGGTTAGACTCACATGTGGATCTGAAGGGTGATAGTTGTGTTTTTTTTCTTATTTTCCAGTTGCTATATGCTGCTATTATGTCCCCAACACAGCAGGAAGTTAGTAATTTCCCCACATGTGCAATTTTGTCAAGTTGGAAAAATCCCTGAAACAGCATTTGAAGTTAATAAGATCCTTCCCTGCAACACAGAATGAAGAAGTTTTTGTTGGTTGGCAGCAAAACATTACCACGCATAGTTAGAACTTAATGAACCCGCTGAAGGCGTCAGAAACTACGTGTAGGATCAGTTTTGAGGGGAGCTGGTGGGGTTAAGCCTCAGAGGTGGATGACACCGACTGGCGGTTAAGGCGGTGGACTCGGACGTCCAACTACGTTGTCGCTTCTGTGTGAGCCTTCTCGCTCTCGGCCCCGAGTTTAATCTAATCTCGGCTGCCGAAGATTCCTTGTCGAGATGATTTGTAACACCGTTTTGAATCCGTGAGCTCAGGATCACATCAGAGACAACGCGTCCAGAGACACACCTCAGGGCTGATTACAATGCCGCCTTTATGGCAGCATCTGATGCAGTTAATTCCCAAGACCGGGCTCGAATGTGACACGTGTGGCGGAGAGCATCGATGGGAGCCGATCAGACGAGACCAATAAATCAGTGAAAGACTCCCGTCGAAGGTTGCATGATACCAGACTTGGTAATCCTCAAGATCCTTTGGATCACTTGTGATGTGCAACAGGACATTTGAGGGGAAAGGCTTTGAGTCAAATGTTTGCAGACGTAACAGCTGGTCGTGGAGTAGATGGATTTGATAGCTGGTGTGTTGAACCAAATGGACACTTATGTAAGTAAAAAAAAAAAAAAAAGTCGTGGAATTTTGCAGTTTCTGAGTTTGTCTTGCTGTCAGTCTGTGAGCGCAGCGCTGAAAGTTACTGTGTTGACTGCAGGCGTGTTTGTTGTTAAATGATTTATTAAGTCAGTAACTTGAGTTTAGTGGAAAGTAAGAGTTTGTGTGTGTGTGTGTGTTTGGGAAAGTAAGCGGCGAAATCTCAGCCAAAAAGCACGGCAGCGTTCCCAGTTGAAATCTGAGAGAGTGTCTACGGTGACACGGTGGATTAAAGCATCACTCAGTGTCGCCGGAGCTGCTGTCAAAACTTTTATGACCGCGTGTCCTTGACTTTGGCTCCGGCCGGACCTTCGCTGCCACCGTATATATTAACCAGCATGAACCACTGACCCACATAGACCCTCACACACACACACATTAGAGCTCGGCGTCCTCGCTGTCATTAGAGCTGCCCCATTAATCTTGTGTGATTTCGTATAATTGTGTTACACTTGTAGCTTGAACAGCTAATAAAAGCAGATTGCAGCTTTAAATGATTGTATTTACCATTTCGGCGGCTGAAGGTGAAAGCAGTAAAGCACCTGGCACCGGAGTCAGACTTAATGTTATTAAAAGGAAGAGCAGTTGTTTTCGCAGCCCGATGCCAGGAGCACATCTTTGTGATGGAAGTCAGCCAGTTTGATGCAGGATGAGAGTGTGACAGAACAGCGTCCCCCTTGTGGCCGGCGGAGCCATTTACAAAGATGTTGTTGGATTGGTTTTCCTAAAGCGTGCATCAAAAGTGCACCACCAGAACAACTAGAAATAAAACAATTAGTTTGAAAAGACAAATTTTATAGAAACTTGAATTTCATCTTGGCTTTTTTTTTTTTTTTTTAAAGCCAAGCTACTGGTTTGGTGAATCTGTCAATGAAGCCATATGTTGATTTTTCTTATTCAAAAGCTGCATTAAAAATACACAGATCATCAGAGCAAGCAGAAGTCCGAAACAATAACTTATTTAAAGGAGATGTTTCATTAGAAGTCTCATCATTTACAATTCCATTCAACAGACAATGTGCTGTAGTGAAAGAGCTCCACAAGTGGGCGGACCTCGGGTCAAGATCGTTTCCAGCACAAAGACAGAACTGTCAAGTTCATGTTCAAGGCAGCGTGAATGGAAAAAAAACTCCCAGAGGTGCTCAGAATCATGGGAAATGTAAAGGTCTGCGATTTCATGAACCGCGAATCGATGCTTTGTCAAGCTCGTCAATGTTAATAATTCCTCACGACGCGGGATTTTGGTTTTGTGTTTGAATAAGCGCGACGATTTCAGTACTTTTTGTACTTTGGGCTCTGTTGAGTCACTTAGAAAAATCAGTTGCTTTGTTTTTTTTATTGCTGGCGAGGAATGTGTCGACAAGTTCGCACCTGTAAATACTGAGATATTGATGCTGAGTACTATTTATGCAAATTTGCAGACGTAAATCTTAGTCACTACGTTCTATGTTCCTCTGATGGCATGTAGTCGAAGCCAAATGAGGCGATTGTGGTGAAAGTTGCTGAACTCCAAAATCAGTCAGCAGAGGAAATAAAAGTTAAATATTGGACTTAAAATCCCCCGGTGGAGACAAATTCAACCCCAAAATCAACGTTAATGCTGCTCCCATTGACTGTATCCAAGGTGACCTGTTCATAGTTTTCCTGAAGAACATCTTTGAAGCTCAACTCAAACCTTAAAACAACCTAAACAAGTGACTCTTGTTATAATTTATTCCCTGTATATATGCCATGAAGAGAGAAGTTAGCTGTAGGGATCCAAACTACTCTTGGTACCAGACGGTAAACGTGTTTATTTCTGCTGTGAAGTTGATTATTTTAACATGGAGGTCGATGGGGATTTACTCGGTTTTGGAGGCAGCCTCAAGTGGTCATTTGAGGGACTGCAGGTTTTGGAACTTTTATCTTTCGGTCTCCGAGGTTGCCATGCGGTTTCCTTGCTAGCTAATGGATAAAGGTGTGCAGAACAATGATGAATCTTTAATTTTTGTAGCATCACTTTGCGAAAGTACGGCATCAGTTTCCCTCATGTGTCGAGGTGCTGAAACACAACGATGACTATGTTTTCATCGACACAATCAATCAATCAATCTACTAGCGCCCTCCAGGAGCACAAAGAGCTTTTTTTTTTGTTAAAATGGACAAAATAATAGAAGTTCATACTTGAAATGCTGATTGATCGCCATCTGCTGACGAATCAGGAAAGTTCGTCTTGTTTTTTTGTTTTTTTTTGGAGTCACTCAAAACTCATGACTCAGATTTACTGGCAGCTGAGTATTTTCTGATTGGATCATCAGACTGAACATGTGAAATGTCCAAGTGTGCAGTTTGTACTTCCCACATATCTGGTACGACATGTCGGCGCAACAAAATGTTCCTCAACAACCAAAATAACAGTCGGAGTTTGGGAAATTTGGACGCCAGAGCCATGCTAATGCTACACAATTTGATATTACTGATGGTTTCATGAGAACACATCAGGCTGTACACAGTGTAGACTAAAATGTTGGGATCTCTGTATAGACAGTGTGTGCAAACAGAGCTAAACCGTCCAGATCTACGATAGCTTGTAATGCTAGAATGTGAAAAACAAAAGCTCGCAGGAATCAACAGCGACTGTTGACTGTGGTTACGTAAGACTCGACGGTATGCACCTCTGGTTTTCGTTAACTTTTGCTCTTCCTGTTATCTCTGCTGCAGTTTTTTTTTTTGTCTTCCACAAGCTTAGTCATGCTTATTCTGATGCTCCCTTTTTTTTCTTCTTCTTCCTAAATTCAAAGAAACGCTGTGCTGTGTTTTATCTTTATCAGTCTATTTTTACTGCTATCTTCATGTGACTCTCACATTTTGACACCTTCTGCGGCGGCTTAATTCTCAGTAACCGGCGTTTGTGTGCCTCTCCTTTTTCTTCACATTCTCGCTCAGTTAATTTTTAACAGCTTTCATTCACTCTTTCACTTTGTCCCTGTGTTTCACAAACGTCTCCCTCTTGTTTTCTCTCCCTCCCCGTTCCTCTCTTTGTTTTTCTCTGGCACATTTTCGATTTCTCTGAAATGAAAGTGAGAGGAAAAAAAAGGGGGGACAAGGAGGTGTGTGGAATAAAATGAGGCTGATAAAAATGAGGCCGAGGCACGGAGATGCGTAGTGGAATAGATCGGAATAAATATTAAAAGCATAAATGAAGGAGTGGAAGGTAAAAGAGTGGAGAGAAAAAAAACAAGACACCAGGGGAAGAGGGTGTAATGGAGATGAGGAGATGGTGAAAAGAGAAACGCTGGGAAGAAGGAAGAGGAGAGACTACGAGAAGGAGCTGATTAAAAAATAAGTGACACAGGAGGGAGAGGGTGAGTGAGCTGAATAAAGAGGAGCAGAAGAGGCAGGAGGCGCTGAGAGGCAGCGGAGGAGCAGAGGATGATGGGAAATATGATTTATAGTACAGGACCAAAGAGGGAAGACGGAGGAGCACCACTTTTCTGCAGCATCTGAGCCTCAGAGATTCCTTGCGTAACATAAAGTCTGTTTGGAGGATTGGAAATTTAAATTGGATTGTTTAACCAAATAATCTGCTGCAGCCGGCTGCGAAATAATCACATCTGCCATCTTTTAAATCCAGTGATTCCAATCACTGTTGGTAAACTAATAAGCTGGAGGAACGTTACATTGACGAGCTGTTAAAACAGGAGGAGAGTGGAAGGAGATCGGAGGATGAAGATGAGGAGAAGGAGCAGAAGATTTGGGGCGGCGGAGGAGAAGTGAAAGAAATGTGGAGCAGAGGAAGAGAGGTGGGGGGGGGATGAGATGAGTGGATTTAATAGGCGGTCAGCCCAGTGGAAATGTACGTGGTCTTAAAATAGGAGAGTGTGTTATGTAAGCGGTTAGGGAGTGAAGTAAGTGTGTGTGTTTGGTGCTGGCTGGGTTCTGAAGTCACTGCCTTCCAGTCCAGAGTCTGGGTCCAGTGATCACACACCCTCACAAACATGGAGCGCCAGACAACGAGTCTCTGTTTCACACCAAGCTTCTGGCCTGAGCTTTGAATCGTCCCACAATTCACTGTGGTTCCCACGACCGGGGCTCGCTCTCCGGAGGTCGTTTTATTACAGCCAACGATATTTGCTGCTGATACATCACTGCGGAGCCTTTATGGCGGTAACTCTTGATTGCCTTCACACCTTCGATGAGTAAACGCAACACTTCACGTGAGAGCTGCTCGTGACGACAAGTCTTGAAATCTTCTTTTCTGGGGATTCGGCGCAAGCTTCTTGAGGTGGAGCTCTTTTCTTGGGCGGACCAGCTTTGGCAGCTGCGGCTGTTCGTGCTCGCCACTCGGTTACATCAATTTTCCACCACTTATCTGGGTCCAGGTTTGCAATGGAAGCAGACTACACAAGGTAGCTCCTATCCCTCTCACCCACATCTCTTCCTGGAGGATCTTGAAGCGTTCCCAGGGCAGACGACGTATACAGTCCTTTTTTAGCGTGTTCTTGGTTTGCCCGTTTTAATGCGCCTCCACTGGGAAGCAATCCCAATTCCATTCAACTCAATGGAGCATCAGTTCTCCTGTGATTGCATGAGGTAAACACCCAATCTCTAGAGGTAAGCCCCACCACCTTGCAAAGGAAACTAATTTCATGGTTCTCCGAAGTATATCGTCTTGCATTGGTAATGTTATTTTGGTCATTGCCCCGAGCTCATGACCATAGCTGCCCGCCTCGTTGGTCATGTGTTTATGCACCGAGTTAGTCAGCACTGATCTTGTGCCACAACCCCATGGCACAAGATCCCTCAGCACAAGGCTCAGTAACAGACACATGCTATGTCTTGACATTGTTGGCCTTACAAAGACTGCAGCTTTCTCAAACTTGAGGCCTGCGGCGACTATTTCTCCAACAATGCAAACGAGATTGCAGCACTAGCAGTAGCAGCGCGGCAGTAAAATGTACATAGCAGGTATACATGCATCATGTGCTTGCCCTCCAGCAGTCAGCAGAGCATCGTAGGTGTTTACTGAGTGAATGTAGCACAGCTGCAGTACAAGATTTCAATCCTGTGACGCGCTACTGGAGAGTACAGTCAGAAAAGCTTTGATAAAGGTTGAAGGAGGACGCAGAAACAACAAATGTTATATTAAATGATGCACGTTCTCTCTTTAATAATTCACTTTAATGTACATCAGCATTGATTGTGGATCTTTTTTATTGATCAGCTGCAGCATATCTCATTATGTTTCATCATCTGACTTTAATGTTTTAACATTTGTTTGCTGATGACACCCTACTTTATACTGGTGATCGCCCTTTTAGCATTAGTAGTAGCATCACCCAAAGCTTAGAAATGCCGCTACCTCCATAAATTAAGTGATGCATTAATACATGTTCCCTAAATTCATGCTCATATGAACATATGCTCGGGCCTTTTATCATAGCAGACTCATTCAAATGTTTGGGCCTCATAAAATTAAATATCCGAGCACGTTGCAGTGTTACAGGGTTTCCTCTTATGCCTGATACACTGCAGCTGGATTTCTTAATTCAATGTGTAGATTCACTTAGATACTGGAAGTAATATCGCTGTCTGCTGCCGTTAAGAGTTTGTCACAGACATAATGGAGTCCACTGTCTCTCCGAGCAGGAAGTACTTGAGCGCACACACTGGTATGTACGGCGTACACACCAAGCAAATGCTTTCAGTTTCCTCTTAATATTTTTTAATTAACTGTCTGCAGGAAGTTAGTCATGAAGACAGATATGCGTGCGAGGATGTCACTGTGAAATCATTAACTTATGTGAAGGAACCTGACACGCATTACGAGATAAACTGCAGATAGGCGCATCCTCACGCCCAGTTATGGAAAGAACTGGCGGAAAAATAAGCTAATGTTGGTTCTGTCTGCGCAACGACAACAAACGGCAGCAAGAAAAGTTGATTTGAATGGTCGGATAAAAATAGCGCTTTCAGAATAAGACAACATTTTTTGAAACAATGGATGGAAAAACAAAAGCGTGCGCCTGCAGGCAGCGACAGAACAGGCCACAGGGGATTTATCTGAAACGTGGTATTGTCCTCGATCTTGCCCTCTGTAAATATCTTGCTGAAAGTCAAATTGAGAGTGAATGAATGGGAGAGACAAAGGGAGAGTCGCTGAGGGCACAGCAGCCTGGCAGATGGAAAGAGATAAAGACATGACATTTTCCACAGTGACAGACATCTGCTGACTACTAAGTATGTCTGTCTCTCCCCATGACTCTCCCTCTCTCTCTCCCTCTCTCATGGTCATTGTCGGGTGGAAATTTACAGCTATGGTTGTGGTACATTGTGACCCTGATCGCTTTAATGCCTGGATGTGAGCTATATTAAATAGTTTTAGAGAGAAAGGGCAGAGGAGGGAAGAAGAGTTTAGTTTATAGGGCTCATCTCTCTGTTAAAATGTCCGTAAACATCATACAAGACCCTACAGCCTCATTGTAAACCATTAAATCGGTGTTTTGACAAATTTTTTTCTCCACCTCTGAGAGCATTTTGTGAAAGTAGATGGCTTTGTCGTGTATTTTGTTTGAACTGAAACAACCGGAGCAGTCATTTGGAGTTGGACCAGCTTTTACTAGACTTTTTTATAAAGATGGATAGAAACTGAACGGATCTTCCTCGTAATTCGCAACTATTTTAATAGTTACAAAACAGATGATCGGCAGGTATGTGATGTTACCAACCTGTCACTCAAAGCAGCCACCCTGAGTTTAAATTAAATCAAAATTATGCAGAAATGTAAGCGTTACTGCAGTTTAAACGGGTGACTTATATGAAAATCTGCCTCCTGTACAGTTGTCATGAACAGGAAAGTTAACTATAGAGACCAAAAGCTTTTTTAAAGCAGGCTGTAAACATATTTATTTCTGCTGCAAAGTTGGGCATTCTTCTATAAGAATTGACTTGCTTTTGGAGTCAACCTCAAGTGGCCATTTGAGGAACTGCAGCTGTTGGCTTATCGGCTTCGTTTTTTTAACCCACACTGCTTGCAGTTCACGTAAAGGTGCAAACCTAGAGTTAACTTGCATCAGAAAGGCTTCTCATGGGGCTTACTCCTTAATGTAATGGGAGATTTTTTTTTAGGCTCTGAAATTAACAACTCTAGCTTTGAATCACATCCAAAGTGGAGTGTAACCCTAATCTGTTGACAGATTTCAACTGCCACTGACTATCACTGTTGTTACTTGCCACACCCAGGGGCAAAAACAGAAAAGTCCTTCTCCTACAGGGGTGCAAAGACGCTCAGAACTGCAAATAACCACAAAAACAGAAACGAGGAGTTTGTCAACTCCAGAGTCAGCTAAGATTTTAACACCCTAGAAGGAAATGGCATCATGTTTACGTCAAAGTAAAACAGACTTGTGACAAGTAGTCTCCTGTTTGACAGGACCTCAGCTTTATGAAAGAGCTGCACAGCAACCGTGTGAGTTTACGAGCTGATTGTACGAACATTACCGTATAATTAAATCTCAAACTGTAGACGAGCTGCTGTCTCTGGCTTTGCAAGTTCAGTCGTACTTTCACTTTTGGCCCCGAGGCTTCTGGTAGACCCCTAAGTCAATAATGTTCAATCATAATAAAGTAAAACTTGTACATAGTGTGCATACATGTAGAGTTAGTTGTATAGCACATTATTTGGTTTTGTGATAAGTGTCTAATTAGGGAAGCCAAGAATGTGCTTAGTGGTTCGATAATAACACTGTGAGAGTTTCCACAGGCGGTGAGCGTGATTGAGGGAAGCCTAATTTCTATCTGCGTGCTGCCACTCAAACCTCGTCTTTGTAAATTTATCATCGAGGCAAACTGGTGAGATTCAAGTACAGGTCGGTTTGTCAGGGACAGCCTAAGGTGGTGGAGTCAAACAAGATGTTGTTAATGGAAGCTATCTGAGTCACAGAGGATGCTGTTTCAATTTACATTTATCCTGCTGCCACATCAGGTTAATGGCCAACGATTATTATATACGTTTTTGTTTCTGGGCAATATTTGTGTCTTGAGGTTGCAGGTTTGTGTCCTTTTTTTTTATTATAGCTGGCAGCTCAGTCTGAACCTACATCTATCCTGAAGTTGACTTTCATGGCCGCCTTCACCTCCTTATTGAGTGAGGCAGAAAGTAATCACACTTAAGTCAGGGGCACAGACAAAAGTCACTTCATCAGGTAGCTTGCCAGCATAGATTTCCAGCTCTCTCAAGGTAAATGTTCCCTCCGGATATGTGCGAAAATGACTCTGCTTTGAGAAATAATTTGTGTTGATATGGTTAGTTTATTGTTAGAACTTCTCACGTCTGCACCTCCTCACTGAGCAAAACTGTCCAGAATATATGAAATATATTCTTGTACAGTATATAAAATAAGTAGAATTATTCATTACACTGAAAAAAACATTCTCGGGGCTTCATGTTTCCACCAGACCAGGACTGGGTTATGACTTAGTTTGGATTCACTCTTGCAGAAACATGCCTCAAACGCAGATCTTTGGTGAGCACAGAAGGACTTTCCTCTTTCCACGGGAGAAATCTAAAGTAGTAGTCGACTGTGTCATGATTCTCCACGGTGTGGGTCAGACACCCACGAGAGCCAACATCAAATGAAACACACTTTTGAGAGGTTCGAGAAGGCAGAAACACAAAAAGGCTGCTGAATTTTTTTTCCAACCGGTGTTTGATCTTTTCTCTGTCTTGTTTCTGCAGAATGGCTCAAAAAGAGAAACTCCAGTGTCTGAAGGACTTCCATAAGGACACCCTGAAGCCATCTCCTGGTAAGAGCCCTGGCACCCGGCCTGAAGATGAGGCGGAGGGCAAACACCCCCAGCGGGAGAAGTGGGCCAGCAAGCTGGACTTTGTTCTGTCTGTGGCTGGCGGCTTCGTTGGTTTAGGGAACGTCTGGCGTTTCCCGTACCTCTGCTATAAGAATGGTGGAGGTAAGGCTATCAGTTCATGGGATATGATTCCTCTTGTTGCTTAAAACTGATGTGGGTGATCTTATTATGCGTGTGTTTTATCTCCTGTCTCCCGTCCAGGTGCGTTTCTCATCCCCTACTTCATTTTCCTGTTTGGCGGAGGTCTGCCAGTCTTCTTCCTGGAGGTCGCCCTGGGTCAGTTCACCTCCGAGGGTGGCATCACCTGCTGGGAGAAGCTCTGCCCCATCTTTACTGGTATGTACCTGCTTAATCGGACCCTCAAGCGTGCTCAGTATCGATCCTAAAATGGAAAACAAAAGAAATGGTTAGGATGGTGGTGAACCCAGAGCAGCAGTGTCAACGGGTGTTTTGTCCCATTGTGGCTGTGGAAACCCCTCACTTACCACTGTGCTTCGAAAACTACATTAATTGAGAAATAAAACCATTTAAAAATTACTGTTAAACTGTCCAGACTGCATTTCTAAAAATTTGGTTCATTCTTACCTCTCCAATAGCATTGCCTTTAGTTGCAGGATGCAGCTGTTTTCATTCAGAAAGATCTAAAAACCAAGCGTACCCGAGCTATTTAAGCACCAAACAGCAGATGGAAACAGCTGGTAACTAGCTGGTAAATGTATATATTGTAGGGCATTTAAGACTTTGGTTTTGTTTATCTTGTTTATTTTTACAGGGACAGTGCACAATTAAAAGTAGTAGTACCAGAGTTAGCTAGCGGCTAATTTGCATCTGTTGTTCCAGGGCAGGAGCAGAAAAAGAGAACAAACACAGAGCAATAAATACAGGACATAAAACAATACCAAATTAATCAGTGTGACATAACGAATACAATCTGTAAAAAAACAATAAATAAAAGGTGGAGATGGTGGAGACCAAAAACGGAGCTAAAAGAGAGCGACTGCTGCACTTAGATTCAGCAGGTGACCAGATGTATGACTGGATATGTGGTCATACTGTAATGTCAATGTAAAAAAATAAGATTACAATATGAAGCTTTCAATGTTTTTGAAACACTTCCTTGTAGAAGGTTTGGTCCACGCCAGCCAGTGGAAGCAGTACCTTGACTTATTTCACCTAAAGCCTTGTTCTGTCGCATGATTAGCATTAAAGTACAAATAATAGCATCCGTTGGGGGTCGTGTCCACCATTACCTCTGACTGTAGCCCCGCCCACCGCCACGCCCTCGGCGTATATCTCTCAGGCGCCGGAGCCGATAAACACACGGGCGCAGCGTCTGCAGCCGCTCTGACGACGGGTTTTGAATTTTTCCAGACCTCTGTTGTTTTTCACAGAGGAATGGCTGTGCACCATAAGGCTGAGTCACACCAGCCTCTCCTCCAATCAGACGGCTGAGACTTTACCCTGCAGCCGTTACCAGGCAACCGGGCCTGCACTGGTACACCAACACACTGAGGCCTCTATTCTGCTTTAACCTTCTCCAGCTCTCACCTTCTCGCCTGTGAAAACCTCGCTTCTTCCAAGAGAACGCGTTCACCTTTAGTTGTTTACCCATCAGTATTTTTTTTTTTCTTTCAGTCTCCTCTTTCCCCCCTTTAGGGCTCTTCTTTCATCATATTTCCTTCTTCTTCCTCCTCTCCTGAGCTTCCCCACTTCTCTTCCCAGTTCTTCTCACCTCCCTCTCTCCTCCTGTTCGCCACCAATAGCATGAATGCGTTCATCACTAAACAGGTATCTTTTTAATATTCATCCTCCAGCAGTCACTCACAAAAACCTCTGAATAAATTTACTTCTGCGAATCTGAGAAATCGCGACGGCTTGTTTTTGTTTCTCCATTTAATTATTTACTCGTGCCGCTACTCTGACTTTCGCGCACACGCCGGCCGTCTTTATTCCTTTCAGACACATTATCCTCTCGCCGTCTCGCACACACATGTACACAAACGCACACACGCACACACACACACACACATCGGAGACGGTGTACAGAGTGTCCCGAATCACACGTTGCTACGGCAACAGCGCAGCAACACATCAGAGAAAACGGCGAGAGAGAGAGAGAGAGGGAGGGAGATAGAGAAACGAAAAGAAGCAGAGCAGCGAGATCTGAGGAGAGGACAGATGGATTGATAAAGGCGGGGTGGTGGAAAAGGGAGAGAGAGAAATAAAGGTCGTAGTAGAAAAGAGGATGGATGGGGGAAAAAAAGAGGGGAAACGAGTGAGACAAAATAAAAGAAAGGACGAGAAGAAAGGTGGCATATGTCGTCTACGCCACTAGTTTTGGAAGCATAACTGTGTAGTTCTGTTATGCTAATGCGGCGTTATGGATCCCAACATCAATGAGGAGAGAGATAAGAGGGAGAGACGTGTGATTAGCCTGATTCCAGACATCTGAATCGCTGCCCACAGCTCCAATTTTTCAGGGATTGAAAATGATTTCATGTTGCGCCCCATTGAAACCAGCCGAGCCAATCAGAGCTGTGTAGGTGGAATTAAGAAACAGGGATGTCTTCTTCTTCTTCTTCTTTTTTTGTTTCCTGCGTTAGAGCCAGAATCCATTTCAAAGGAGGAAAACAGCAAGAAGTTTGAGGAGATCGGAGCAGTTTTTAACGGATAAATCACAACGTGTTACCGTGTTGACGAGGACAGAACGGATAAGTCGGTCAATACTGATTGGTTTAGCCAAACGGCACAACACAATGTCGGGCTGATTAACGAGGACGGAAACAAAATGGCAACTCAGACCTAAAGGTTGTCGAATCCCGTAAAAGAACCCGGCCCGCGAATAAGAGCCGTTTCCAGCAACAAACGCGGATTTGTTAGTTTTGGCACCCATGAATGAACACATATTGAATGACTGAGTAAATACGGAGAAAACACACACACACACACTTGGTGGATCGCAATTTAATCGCTAGGCAACGGCTGAAATCTCGCAAGATCACTTTTTTTTTCCCTTTTCTTCACAAAACAGCTTTCCTGGTGACTTTTAATATTGTCGGTGACGAACAGGGAGAGAAATGTTAAATGTGGACGAGCTGCTACGGGGAGAGATGAACAGCTGTAGAAGATGCAGTGCTTAATTGTGCTTTGACAAATACTTCAGTGTAACCCTCTAAACCCCATGCAGCTTGTTGGTGCTTCGGTCACATTTTTTTTTACTCACTCTGGGCTCATTTTTCACTGCGATATCAAGTCCTGCACCTCTATGGAAACAGCACAGACATGACTAGAAGTAGACAGATCTCAAAAACATGTTCTGTGCATTATGGCACAGTTATAAGGCCACAAATCAGCAATTTCTTTAGTTGTTTATTTTACAAAAACTGGAATCAACAGTTTTCCACATGTTGTTACTAAAACTGGAAAAGAGTTTATGCTATAGATATTTTACTGCTTGCATTTTTCATTAGTTTCCACACTTAGAATTCGCTTCTTCTGCGTGTGCCGTGTATACACAGCCTGCAGTTCATCCTAGCTCAGCTGAAAAGTCCTTGAATTTTTGCTATTTAGCTGTTAATCACAGCTGAGTCACTATTGGCTTAGTGGTTCCTCTGGTTATTGTTAATTTTTTTTTTTTTGCAGAATCTGGTTATCTGTTTTTAGTGATTTTTTATTTAATTTTTTATTTTTAAACGTGTAGAATAATGTGAATTTGAGGAAACGTCACAATTTTAAGCTCATTTTTGGTTGAGTTTTCCTGCAGAATGTCACGTCACAAATAAGAAGTTTAAAGACTGTTAAAATGTAAAAAGTTCTTTCTGTTTTTACAGTTACATAAATTGTGTAATTTCGATGATTTCTTTTTAAAAACCCGCCACCAGAGTTTGGGAGTCACAGGGTTAAAAAGGCCACTAGTAGTTACATAACCCCCGACAATAATATTACAGACCGCTCAATCCTCCACAGAGTCACAGCAGACATTTTAACATGTCATAACAGGGAGAGCACAGGGGCATTAATCATGGCTGTATTCCATTTATTGGATGTCCCGGCTTGCCGGGAGACTTAATGGAACTGAGCCATCATTAACGTTATTAATTCCACCGGTGCTTCTCCTGCAGTGACGAGCCAAAGTGTCTGCTGTGAAAAGGCTTTTTTCTTTTTTACTTTCCAAGCTGATTTTTCTTCTGGGAATCGCCTCGTGCAAAAGTGAAAAACATGTGTATAGATTTCTCCAACAGATTAATAACAAATGTAAACAAACGCGAGCGAGGTCGGCCGAGGTCAGCAAAAAGAGCGCGAGAAATGACATCATGGAGGAGGATTCATCTGTTTGTTTGATCAGCACTGTACCATGTGATCCGAGGAAGAGTGTGTTGCTCCGTGTGTGTGTGTGTTTGTGGATGTAAATGCTTGGCAGCTTCTAATTAGCCGAGTGATTAAAAGGACATGATGCGATGGCGAAACGGTTCACACGTTCACGTACACACTGACACACACACACACACACACACAAAAGACACACAGATGGCGAACGAGGCTCAAGAACTTTGTGTCGGATTCACGCTGACCGTTGGCGACACACACACAGATGGCCGGTGACGTTAAGAGACATTAATTTGGATGAGTGGCCTCCGTCGTCGGCTGTGCGCGTACAGAGCTCCTTCTGATATACTTACGAGGACCACCGGTGACCTCCAGCCTAAAGCCTAATGCACGTCCAAATCTCCGTCCAAATCCTGATTCCTACACCCGGTATTTGGAGGGGATTTTCTTGCCTTTATATCACTGTGTAGTAGGTGCATAAGAACACACACACACACACACAGATAGCCTTGATCCTGTGTGTGCCAGCTCTGCGTGGAGGCCAGCGCTGACGCAATAAAAGCCAGCTGATAACTGAACATGTCGGATAAAATTTAAATGCAGGGGAACGATAAACCGAACTAAAACACGATGGCTTGAGCTCCTGTACGGCAGCATTTGCAGTTTGCTCTCTGATACGTTCCTGGATTCAGCTGTAGCAGGTTTATATACTGTAAACGGCAGGATGTCTAAAGAGAAAGCATCCAAATCAGGGTAGCAGCACCTGACAGTCAAACATAGACATGTGGAGTCAGGATGCAGACTGTAGAAAGTAATTATCTCTTACCGTATTAATATGGAAACAGCACAGCCATGATTACAAGCAGAGAGAACTCAAAAATGGCTTTCTGTGCAAGTTTTGGTGTCAAAATCATTGAAAAAGAAGAAAATACCAAAGTTGAATTTCTTTTAATTCTATTTTACAAAATTGGAAAAGACCTGGAATCAACATGCACAAACATTTTCAGTTTAAAGTTTTAATTTCAATTTAAAAACTGGACATTTTGTTTTTACACTTAGCTGCACATCAGCTCTGGAAAGATGTTTCACCGTGCTGAATGCATCCTTCCACAACTCGCTCCTCTGTACGCTGGTTTAGAGTAATTTATTTGTGCTTTAGGCCATGTAGAATACTGTAATTTGGACAATTTTTTTTAAAGGTAACCTGTCTTTTAAACCCACCAGAGGATTCTGGGGAGTCAGAAGTTGAAAGATTCAGTTCAACAATTTAATCTCCTTGTAGTCCTGTTAAAAATAGTTTTTTTCTGCTATTTAACCTCCTAAATCTATATTTATTCATGCATTTTGTGAAAATGTTTTTGGATCTTTACAAGAATTTTAGATTAAATTTTGTGGGTTTGACTGAAGTTGACTCTGGAAGTATTAAAGACAAGAATCCTACGACCGCAGCACGGACAAACACCTACATCGGTTCATTTCTCAGCTGTGTTTACTGGCACAATAAGTTGGCAGACAAGGTTTCATTTCATTAAATGTGACCCTTGTTTCATCCAGAACTGTTGCATCCTGGGTTCAGGCCAAAAAAAACACAAAAAAAACAGCAAAACCCTTCCACTAAAGGGATAAAAACTTTGAGCCTTTTGGGAGGAAACAAAAAGAACAGTCATTAATCTGCCACAGTGGAACAAACCTCTTTTATCTTGTGTGATGCCGCAAGTTGAAGACCTTGAAAATGTTTATTATGTAAAACTGATACCGTCACCGAAAAGGCTGACGGCGGCGTGACCTTGGTGGCTCGCTGCCATGTCGCTGCGGCGCTCTGACGTCTTGTCGTGTCATCACCTTGACCTCCCTCCTCTTTCAGGTATTGGTTACGCCTCCATTGTGATCGTGTCCCTGCTGAATATCTACTACATCGTCATCCTGGCTTGGGGCCTCTACTACCTGTTCCAGGTGGGTTTGGGGGTAATATACTTCCACTTGAGTCCTAGCTAACTGGAGTGTTGGAGAAAAAAAAGACTGAATGTAAGCAGAAGTTGGTTATAAAGCTAAAGCTACCTTTAAACTTGCAGGAAGAGTTAATAATAGATGCAGTAATGGATGCATTGATGCGATCAAATAGTGATTAAAGTGTTGGACGCCCTCCAGTGAATCAGAAACGAGCGCAGCTAAGTTGTACTACAACTTAATGCTTTTTTTTTTCCCCTCTCTCTCTCTTTTGTTTTTGCATTCTAGTGTTTTCAGCCAGAGTTGCCCTGGGCCAAGTGCAAGCAGCCCTGGAACACCGATCGCTGCATCGAGGACACCTACCGCAAGAACAAAAGCCTTTGGCTGGCTGCCAACGCCTCCAACTTCACCTCCCCCGTCACCGAGTTCTGGGAGTGAGTTACATAAGACCACACACACACACACACCTGCTACCTACTACATACCTGTTCACTTGCATAACCGTGTGCAGCTCCCCTGCTGAGCGTCATGCTAACAGTTCAGCTACGATGGATGCCCTGCTCGTTTGAATGGTGTCACTGTGAAGAGATGCCCACAGACTAACAGAGGTGTTTTTCTCTCTTTGCGTTGCAGACATAATGTGCTGGGTATCACCAGCGGTATTGAGGATATCGGTCCTGTTAAATGGGACCTGGCCCTGTGTTTACTGCTCGTCTGGGTCATCTGCTTCTTTTGCATCTGGAAGGGGGTCAAATCCACTGGAAAGGTAAATCCTTCATTGCTGCTTTACTGGTTGTGCTTTGTTCCTCCTCATCTTGCTAAACTTGGGAAAAAAAAAAAAACAAGAACCGACTTTCATCATTGCTGTATCATAATCAGAAGGGAAACCCATGACAGCCTGATGCTCATATGATTTCTTCTGCGGCCTGACCAAATACAACAACATAAGTTATGCGCCGACCTTTTTTTGTTTTTTTTACTGCAGGCCTGGATGAGCTGGTGACACATGAATCCCTGCTGCTTCTTCTTCTTCTTCTCTTTTTTTTTTCTGACCTAGAATCCAGAAATGCAATAATAAGTTGTCAAAATAAATGAAAAACAAACGCGCTTAGCCGCATTCGCGTTAATGTGTTTTCAAAAGTTTCGATATAATTATTTACACAAGACTCGGTGTGTTTGCAGAACTGAGCTCCGCTCGTGCAAACTGTGGCAGTAACTCTCGGGAGGAAAGTACTGTCCTCAACATCTGGATCCGTTTAGCGGTTGTTGTTTCCCCTCTGCGCCGTGCAGCATCAACAAAAACATACATTTTCTGCAGAGAAGGTTTATTAAACCTCCTGTCAGAAGTCAACGGCTAAATGGAGTTTACAAATAGCAGTGTGTTGGGGGGAAAAAGTGGACTAATGGGCAAGAAAATGGAGGATTTTTTCCAGAAATAAATATTTAAAACATAGAGGTGGCTAAACATGATTAGATTTTGTTGCTAGAAGGACACGAGGCTGCAGACGTTTGACTTATTTTTGAACATATGCATAAAAAAAGGAGGTATTTTCTGCATTTTTTTTTGTTCTTTCCAGATTTATTTGCAAGATGCACTTCAATAAATGGTTTTGACTTAGAGGATTACAGTTTTGTATCAGTACTGGTCTATTTAATGAAGGGGATTTTCTGCATTCTCTAACCTTTTCATCAAGCGCTGCAGGATAGACTGGTTTAAAAAATAAAAAATCATACAGGGAACA
Organism: Stegastes partitus; assembly: GCF_000690725.1. Lineage (NCBI taxonomy): Eukaryota > Metazoa > Chordata > Actinopteri > Pomacentridae > Stegastes > Stegastes partitus. The sequence continues at coordinate 17,992 of NW_007578520.1, read as the reverse complement.
TTTCAGACCACATTAAATTGCTGCTACAGCAACAACTTGACCCGCGATCAATCCCAGACTCCGCTTTTTATAGCCTCAACACACACTTTATCGATCGCTCGGACCTGATTTATGCTTTCTGGTCGCTCCAAGTTGTAACTCTGGTAATAAAGTCACTCCAACAAGGCCAAGTGTGGTCACCGCTCTCCACATAACAGATACTGATACGCTGCTATTGATTTAAGGGACAGCCTGTGGTCTCTTGTTGTCCTCATCCAAAAATAACTTGCGGGATTCGCGCATTCGTCAAGCGATATTTGCTGTGATTACACCAAAGATATCGACCGGCGGGCCAAATAACAAACGAACGTGACCGCTTTTGGAGAAACCAGCTTTAACGGGAGGATTCGGAGTTTGTTCCCAACATATTTGACCTTGCTTCTTTTTTCTTTTTCTTTCCCCTCCTCCCCTTACCTCAGGTGGTCTACATCACAGCCACGTTCCCATTCGTCATGCTCATCGTGCTGTTGATTCGTGGCGTGACGCTGCCGGGTGCTTCCGAGGGCATCAAGTTCTACCTGTATCCCGACCTCGCTCGCCTGAAGGACCCAGAGGTAGGTGCAAGAAAACCTGAGCTCCACTCTTTTGGAATCAGACGGGTTTTATTGCCGAGTTGATACGAGGGATCTCACTTGGTGCATAACAGGAAGTCCCCCAAAGTAATAGAAATGCTTCACATGTGCAGGACTAGTTCATCTGACCTCTGTGCTTCCCCCTTGCTCTGCTAATACGACAGTAGATCTTATATTTGCTGCTAAACTAGATGCATATTCACTGTTGCACATGTTAGCTCTATTGTGAATGAAAACAGGAAGTAAAAGAGGGGAGGCTTTTATTTTCCTAACTGGTAGCTCTAGCATCACTGTGCATGCGACCCCCTCATCAGCAGGCCTCAGCCTTTCTGTCCCCACTCCCTCCCCCCCGACTCCCCCACTACTCTTTAACAGGTGTGGATTGACGCCGGCACGCAGATCTTCTTCTCCTACGCCATCTGTCTGGGCGCCATGACGTCCTTGGGGAGCTACAACAAGTACAAATACAACTGCTACAGGTGAGGCGTCAGTTTTCAGTGAGGGAGGGGGGACTTAGCGGTAGACGGGGGAGGCGGGGGGGAGACAGCTGGGGAGGGGGGTGACGGGATCCTTGTGTGTTCATTAACAAATCCTCCTCATGACATATGTGTGACATAGGGACTGTTTGCTGCTGGGAGCCCTCAACAGTGGTACCAGTTTTGTGTCTGGCTTCGCAATATTTTCCGTCCTGGGCTTCATGGCACAAGAGCAAGGGGTGGACATTGCTGATGTGGCAGAGTCAGGTACGAGGGTTCTGTAAAGGCGGCAGTGATGGTGGGCGCTGCTTCCTGGTTAACAAATTAAACTACTTTGAAGGAAAAAATAATAATAAAAAAACAGCAACGAAACCCAAAAACAAACAAGAATTAGCCCCAAACGTTCAATTTTTTTTCGAACTGAGTTGTAATAATTTGGAATTGAGTGGATTCCCTGATTTAATGACAAATGACGGCATCGGAATATGGAAGCTTCCGCAATCAAACACTCCTTGACAAAAGGCAGAATGTGAGGAAACAACATTTGTTAGCGCTCTGGGAAGAGGTTAGCGGTGCGATTCATGCTCAGTGCATCTTGTGCCAGTGAGATCTTTTTATTTTGAATCCCGACAAACTGACGTCATCATCGGTTGTGGTTCCTGTCGATCTGAGTGACACTTTTTTTATTTTTTTTTTGGCATATGTGGTCATTAGCTTGTTCCTATTGTCTCACTCTAACAACTAGAACAAGCAACTGTATCTGTTTTGTCCTGTCTGTTCACAGGGTCCACATCCAGATAGAAAAAAAAAATCACAGGAAAACCCAAAGAGAAATTAGACCAGATTTTAAGCATTTGGTTTCATAGCCACAGGGTCTTTTGGAAAAAAATTACATATTCTTGCAACCACAAGTGCCAACATCTTTTCCATGGGAGTATTTCTCCGACAGTATATTGGTGGACAGCGTGACTTTGCTCTTGCAAGCAATGTTAGCCCAATTTTATTAAGTCACGCCGGGTTTTCGGACAGAATCGCACAAGGTTTTAATTTATGCTTGTTTTTCCAAGTCCCTAATCAGATACTGGATGGCAAAGGATGATTGATGACTCGTTCTATTAAAGTCCTTGTTTCTTGGCTATAATCGACATGCTTCACTTTACATGTTTACGATTTAACCCTCTGAACCCCAAGCACTTATTTTTTCCATTGTGAGCTCTTTTTCTTCCTGGAGCTGTATGGATAGAGCACCACAACGACTGAGATTAGAGAAAACTTTACAATGTCTTTTGTGCAGTAAAGCAAAGTTACGACGCCATAAATCAGTAAAAAAAGAAAAGGTTTTATCTTTGAATGATTCAATTTGCTAAATTAAACAAAAACTAAAAAGTCCCAAGATTTGTTTTCATGTGACTGTTTTTTTTTTCATTTTTACAGAATCTACTTCGTGCAAAACATTTTTTTGGCAAATTTTGTAAATGAAACATTTGAAGCGATTTTGATGAAATCTAAAAAATTTAGGCTTAAATTTGGATATTTTTCCCGATAAAACTATAAATCAAAGATGAGCATTGAACAGACTGTTGGAAAGTTAAAAATCTGTAGATTTTTTTCCAGTTTTTAGCTTCTTTCTGTGATAAACTTTTTAATTTTAGTGTTTTTTTTTTTTTTTTTGTAAGAAAGTCAACATGCCTTTCAAACCCGCTGGTGGGTTTTAGGGTTCAGAGGGTTACGCCATCTTGTTTGGCCTTTAATGAGACATGAGAAAACCTCAGATACTGTCAGCGGCAGGTGTTTTTGGCTCCATTTGCTCCATTTAATGCTCTAAAATCAGCCAGTTTGACTAAAGAAAACGCAACAACTGTCCACGCTGGTTGAGACAAATACATTACACAGTTCTGTAGTGCCAACTCCATGTATGTAAGGTCCAAAGTCATCGTTCTCTGGTGTCGGGCTTCACCACAGGAGACTAGAAGGAGCTAGAAAGACCCCAGTCCTCCTGCAGAACACCACATATAGATAACATGGAGCCCAGATGTGGAGCCTTAAGACGTGTCTCCATGTGTTTTGAGTGTTAATAGCAGAGCAGGTCAAGTAGATAGCAGAGTATCTGACTATCCAGCTCCAGCGAGGTCATCAAGCCCTGCCAGGGAAGCAGATTATCAAAGTTCAGGAACATCTCAAGTATGTCTGCTTTAACCGCGGCTGCTTGACGCCGATATACCAGACAGATGAGCGAATGTTATCTGCATGACACAACAGGCTGATATACAGAGAGCAGGATGTTTTTTTTTCACTGTGCAATAAGTTTTAAAATGTTTTTGTACAGTCAAGTGTTTTCTGTGATGTCATGAGTTAATATACTAGGTTTAACTCTCTGCAAAGCGTTTTCCCTCTCAGGGACTGGAAGTCGGTACTATTTTTTTTGAGTCAACGCGGTGTTTGGTTGGATGCCTTGTCATAATTTGCTACATAAATGGAACACATTGACATATCTTGCTATCAGCTGCAATGCTGTTTTGCTGTTATGGCTGCTTCCTTGTTCCTTGACTTCTGTTTTACAGTTCCCAATGTAGCATCGATGTCAAATTAGACCTCATAAAAAAGAAGAAAAAGAAAAGCCTTTGCTTTTTATTTGACCACTCAGTTTGCATCTGCTGCTGTTTTGCAACGGCCATTTTGCATCCCTCATAGAAAGGGTCAGTTAGGGATGCAAAATGGCTCAAGTGGCGTAGGTGTCGACGTACCGAAATTATTTAAGAAATTAAGATGTGCTTGATTTGCCTTTTTATTTTGCAGCAGCAGCAGCAGTTGAAAGTGAATCAAACACACCTTAAGCAGGCTAAACCTTTCGTTTATTTGCTGTCATGTTTCACGGTGGTCTTTTTTTGGTAGCAACAGCTAGTTACAGATCTTTACAAGTGCATCACGATTTCTCTCATAACTTACTTACTTCCACAGAGATGCAGCTACACTATACTCAGAAATGTACAGTTAATATTGTTCTGTTTGCTGTAATTCCTCTGTTTTCTTTTAGTGCATTATTCTAGGATGTCCTTGTAACACATGTTATTGTAAAACGCTACGAAATCATGTCACGTGTTAAATGCTCATAGTTAGTGATGTGTCATAATGTGTTGTCGTAGGAGGTAAGTAAACCAGCGAGTTAGACTTTACACATGTTTTCAATAGCACCTAGTTACACACATAAGACACACACACTCTTCAGTGTTATAGCCGAGCTTTAATCCTGTTTTTACATCTTGCTCTGCGTCTCCATTGTCTGGGGCTTCTTCTTCTCCCCCCTACAGGGATGCAGATCAGATGAGCTCATCATATGATACTAATGTTGCCCCCTCCCCACCTCCTCTGTCTGCTCTTACCCCCCCGTCCCCGCCTCCTCTGCAGGTCCAGGCCTGGCGTTCATTGCCTACCCTAAGGCTGTAACCATGATGCCTTTTCCTACACTCTGGGCAATCCTCTTCTTCATTATGCTGCTGCTGCTTGGCCTCGACAGTCAGGTGAGTCGCCGTCGAGCATAAATGAAACATTTGCAACTTTCAAACGGCTTCACGGCTCACCGGACGGCGCTTTAATTAGCATAAAGTAGATGTGCAATCAGAAAGGATGATAAATAGTTAAACATTGTAGGTGTCTGTGTTTGAATGCACGTCTGCAGTCGCTAAAATGGCCACTGACCCTCACAGGCCTTCGTGTGAAAGCAAAAGCGCACACATCCTGAAAATAGCCATGTGTAGTAGTCGCTCAGCCTTCCCAGAATAAAGCTGCGCTTCACGTCGAGTCACACTTCAATACCTCACAATTCTGTGAAGTGACAACAGTGAAATCTGTCTGTGTTTAACCGCGCGGGGGGTCTGTGATGCTGCTTTACGAGCGGAAACTAAAAGGATCAGAAGCGCAAGATGTAATGCTGAAAATCTGAAAGTGTAAAATAGCAGCTCGGGTTGTCGGTGGATGTGAATACGACTGTGGTTTCTGATAACATCACTGTGTGTGTGTGTGTGTGTGTGTGTGTGTGTGTGTGTGTGTGTGTGTGTGTGTTCTCTCACAGTTTGTGGAGGTGGAAGGGCAGATCACATCACTGGTGGATCTGTATCCGTCCTTCCTAAGGAAGGGATACCGCAGAGAGGTCTTCATCGCTATCATCTGCTGCATCAGCTACCTGCTTGGACTTACCATGGTTACCAAGGTAACAGCACCGTCGCAAGCGAACAAAACAACAGAAACGTACACGGCAGCAGTAGTAGTCGTAGCCAGAGCACATGTGGGAGCGCCGACAGCATCAGAAAATTCTCACGGTTGTAGCTCCACAAACAATTCAGCTCCACAGAAACCCGTCGTCCAGCATCGTCACCTATTGATAATCTCATGTATATACTGTAGCTGCTGACCTCGTTCCAGCCCGCAGCTCAATACAGCAGGAACAACAGCGTTCAGACAGCTATTAGTGTCGATCCCCGGAGAGATGACAGGGGGCTATTTATACTGTCAAGTCATGAGAACTTCCCATCCCTCCTCCGGTATTATTAGATACAGTAGAACTGATATAGCTTTTCCAAACCTTTGTGCTTCTTCCTCCTCCTCCTCTTCCTCTCCTGTTTCTGTCTATTTCTGTTTTCATCACGTCTTACTTTGTCCCTCCTCTGTCTTCTCATTCGCTTCCATCGTCTCGTCTCCCGTCTTAAGAAATCTAGTTCTGCTTTTTCTCCCTTACTGTCGTCATTCTTTCTTTTTCAACCCTTTTTCTAACTTGTAAATGAAGCTACTGACAGTTTAATCATACAGACATTTAAGTTTGAGTTTTCCTGCACCTTTCCTGCACCGACAAACACTTTCCAACAGTGCTAATGTCACAGCGTTGCCCTGCCGTTGCTTAAAGCGACGCCTCCATCAGTGTTTTTCATCCACTGCAAAGTTTCAAATCTTGACCTTTCAGTGAGAGTCCGCAAGTCGACTAGTTTTCTAAAATGCGGTTCAGTTGCACGGCATCCGATGGACCCTGATTTCACAGCTTCCATCTTCTGCTGGCGAATTCCCCGCAGCAGAGACCAGCCAACATTCTGGCAGATCTGAGTTACACAATAACAACTTAAGCTCTGAAGGTCTCACAGTTTGTGAGAATGTTTTACCAAATACCAGAAATGGCAGATGGCGATCAGTAACTTCCCCCTCTGAGTGCAAATGCTGGGTTACACAATACAGTTAGCATAACAAGACATCTAGTTTTTTTTATTTTTGTTATTGTTATTATCTGCTTGAGTTTGTGCGAGCCCGTCGAGGCTGTTTTACTGGGACAGGAGGAGCTGCTTTGATGGAATATCTATAGATTGAGTTAAGAAAGCAAATTGGATCTTTAAAATCAAAGTGTTTGATGTCTGATCGTCCAACTTCTGTCTCCAAGACGATCCTCTTGTCTTCATCCAGCGTCTGTTTTCCTCTCAGACCTCCCAGCCGTCTGTTCTCACACAACAACCTTTTTCACTGTCATCCTGTTTTCTGCTCTCCGTCCCTCCCTCCTTCCCTCCTTCCTTCCCTCCCTCCCTCCTTCTCTTCCCATCCCCCCCACCACCACCACCTCCTCCCTCTCTCTCTTTTTCTTCCTCTGTTGTTCCCATGACAACATCTTTTTATGGCTGCGTTGGCCTGGTTCAACTTTAGGATTCCCATGATTGTTAACAGTTTTAACACCGGACACACACACACACACACACACACACACACACACACACACACACACGTGGACCCGTCTCACGTGCGGACGAGTCGGCCGCCTCACGTTTACGCCGCGACACTCGAACACACCGCCGCGCGACTTCCTGCGTACACTCGAAGCTGCAAGAATAGAGATGTGTTTTTTTCTGTTTGTGTGTCTTAATTTTTAAACCCTTACCGTCTGCCTTCTTGTCCTCCTGCAGGGTGGCATGTATGTTTTCCAGCTGTTTGACTACTATGCAGCTAGCGGTGTGTGCCTTCTGTGGGTGGCATTCTTTGAATGTATAGCTGTTGCCTGGGTTTATGGTGAGTACCGAATAAGTCATGTGAACAGTGTAATTAGGATTTTTTACTACATGTCTTGAAATGTGTCCATCTAGTGCATGTGTCGTCAAAGAAATGGTCAAAATAGATCGCACTAAACTAAACCTCAAAGCTCTTCACATGGAAGGCTAATTGGTGCAACTCCAAGAAGAAGGTCAATTACCTAAATGTTTGCAGTTATTTTTTATTAAACCTGAGATGTTGGTTACTGTTAATGCATTGAAACACAGAGGAAGGTTTTCCTACCTATGCTTTGTTGACGTAAATGGACGCTTCCCTTCCTGAAAGTCTAGAAACAACAGCAGGAATTGCAAATGTAGTAAAGCAGCGATAAGAACAAGACGTCAAGCAAACGCGTCAACATCAGTCATCCTGCATTGCCTGTGAGTGTCGATGGATTCTGTGACTGAACAAGCATCCTGTTGTCTTCGCAGGCGTTGATAATTTCTACGATGCGCTTGAGGACATGATTGGCTACAGACCAAATCCTTGGATGAAATGGAGCTGGTCTGTTATCACTCCTTTACTGTGCATGGTAAGAGCTTTCTACACATCCAGTAAAGTTCCATCAGCTGCAGATGTCTACCCGGTGGAAGAGTTTAACTTCTTCTTCCTCTTTTCATTTCAACAATTCATCTGCTTCCTTAAAGTTACGCTCGTGTCATCGTGATCTGTCGTTTTATGTGCATTAAATTAAGATTGCTGCTGAATGACTGGTTAAAAATAATGTTCTGTTCTGAATGTAAATGATTGCTCCTCTTCCACTCCAGGGCTGCTTCATCTTCTCCTTGGTCAGATACAAGCCATTGACGTACAACAAGGTGTACGAGTATCCTGACTGGGCCGTTGGAATAGGCTGGACTCTGGCCTTGGCCTCCATGATCTGCATTCCCATGGTGGTGGTCATCAAGATCATCCGATCCGACGGGCCGCTCATTGAGGTGGGTGGATCCGCCATCTGGCTGTTCGCTCTGGAGCTGTCGCATTAAAAAAAAAAAAACATTTAAATTTAATAAAAGAAAGGAAAAAAATCTGCAGCTTCACAGGATTTTTCCTGGAAAATATTTACACAAGTGCAAAAACAGATGGTAAATAAACACATGTGGATAATTATAAAATGTATGTTTCACTTGTGCAAATATTTCCTTTTTATTTAATATAAGAAACTGTTCAAATCAAGTTAAATACTGTAAACATACTTCCAAAAATAAGAACAATTAGTGACAGTAAAGTTTTCACAACCAAAAATACAGTTTTTTGTACATTGTATCAGTAACTGTTATTTCTATTAATTTAATTATATGCATATATATATTTTACCACATGTGTTATTGGTAATTTCAGTGTTTTTGCACATTTAACTATCCTTCATTAAACACTAAAAACTTAAAAACCTGCAAGATCTCTGGCTAGAAATGGTAGAAAAGGACTTTTAATAAAGGAAAATGTATTTTTGAGGATATATTAATGTGATTGTTACTTTCTATTATTTTTTTTTTTGTTGTTTTTTTGCACTGCATGTTTTAAGGATCGGTCAGATCAGTAATGGAGTATCGACTGGCCTGACTAGGTTAAAAAAAACCCTCTCAAAAAACAAATTATCTCTTAAATCACTTCTTCAGATTCTGGTTTTGTAGGTTGGCTTGTATGTAATTGGTTTTTAATCCAGTTTTTAAGCTTTCGCCTCATTCTAACCCTGTTTAATCTCCTGTTTTTGTGTTCTGTCCCATCTCCCCTCTTTTCCCTGTTCTCTTCTCTCTCTGCATTATTGCTCACTCCACCTCCATCGCTCCTCCTCTTCCTCCTCCCTCCCTCCCTGCAGAGGATTAAGGCGGTGGCCGCCCCGGTTCGCGGCGGGGCCAGCTCCCGGCCCGCAGACCACCGTGGCCCCAAGGAGCTCACCTACCCGCTGGACCCCAACGGGAACAAGGGCCTGCTGATGAAGGCTCCCACCCACACCATCGTAGAAACCATGATGTAAAGGAATGAGGCGGAGGCTCTCCATGAGATCGCTCTCTTCTCCTCTCCTGTCCTCTGAAATGCTTCTAAAGCTAGCTAGCTTTCTGTCTGTCTGTCTATGTCTGTCTGGTGGACTGATAAGGGTTTTAAGGAAAAGAAGAAAAAAAAAAGAAGTTTCACTTTTCAAATCTTTTAGGAATACTTGGGAAGTAGTTTGCTGTTGGTGGTTTTCTTAAGAGGGTAGCCATCACATTTCAAATCTATTTCTGAATTACTCACAAGCTGTGTTTTTGTTTTTTTTTTCTTAGTGTTTTTTTTTTTTTTCCTATAAGTCGATTTCATGTGACTACATGCTCCGCCGTTGTCTCGTTTGAAGGCAATGTGGCAAATTAGCACCAGCCTCTGGTCACACGCTGGTTGATTTCTGTTTGTTCCACCAGCTGATTCTGCAGATAACCAGCCATTGTTCTTAAAAAAAGCAGGAAGAAAGCGGTTATTGAGTCTTGGAATCAAACAGCGTTTTGTAGCCACAAAAGATAGAAGAAAAAGTTTGATCATGGAGCCCCACAAACAGATGTTTTGGGAATGTTTTTTTTTGCCTGTGATACACTAATCCGAGGGCGCGTGCCATAGGGTTCAGCTTATTCTATTCCGCTGTGTTCAGTCGAGGCCCTGTTGAGATCGACAGGTTTTTTGAGGCATTCCCCCCATTTTAGTCATCAGGATTTCTGAAATCAGCTGCACCAGGCAAGACTTTTATTGTGAAATGCAACTAACCAAACATTGATTCAGATCAATCCAAATCAAACTCCGGTGGGAAGAAAACGTGACAAATCAAATCTCAAAACAAAAATTGCAAAGCTGCAGCCACCGGAGTCGAATCCATTCCCTCGATCGCCTCGTTTTTTCCCCCTCCAGCTGTAATCATGGACCTGCCACATTGGCAATAATGAGCAAACTGAAAATTCACCCTGTAGGTCACGAATGCACAAAATTCCCCGTGCTGCTAAATTTTTTATCTTTTTTTTTTTCTTTAGAAATAATCAGAAAAATGTATCGTTAACGCAGCCGCGGTAGCTGCTGCTGACCCTTATCGAACCAGAATCCTGGTTTTTTTAAATGCACCTTAGCACAAATATTCCCATCTTCCATAGAGAGAACACGAGCACTGAGACGGCGACGGGGAAACCTGCTCCTGCACAAAGAGAGACGTATCTGAAAGGATTTGAAGTGTGGAGGTTGAACCCTTGAGTGTGTTGTCTGTGGCGTACTGTACAGTAGTAGCTAATCAGTCTATCTATATCTATCTCTTTATCTATCTCTCTCTGTCCTAGACCAGTTTACAGTACATTAGTGACTGCACTAGGCACTCTTGGCTTAAAAATTTTTTGGATTGGATTTGTTTTATTTGCTACAGAGGAAGATACATTATTATTATTATTAGTTTTTTTTTTTTCCTCTGTCAATGTTTAGATCTTTTGTTTTTTTTTTATTAATGTTATTGGTATTCACTATTGAATTGCTGTAGTTTTACATAGAAGAAGGAACACTTCTTTCATCTGGTGAAAATACTAAGCTATTATACAAATCATACATTTACAATGGCAGCCATTGTAGTATAGTCCTCATTCTACTTTTCTTCTGCCTTGGTCCTGACAATTCTGCCTTTAGCATCACATAGAACATACAATTGATTTTATTCCCAAATATTTTCTCTTGGTGGAGGGTTATAGGGGCTTCAAACAGCAGTTTACTGCACAGTCGGGAAAAAACCAATGGGGATTCTACAATGGCTCCATCTGTACATTTGTAGGTGTTGGGGGTTTATAGCTTTTCCTCTTCTGTAAATACCAGTGGACAGTATTTAATTTGGATAAACTCAGCCAGACGGGGCTCTGCAGCCAGCGGTTCAACACCATGTCACCAAGTCAGCGACTCAAAGCAAGCCCTGGTTGGGCAACACTGCCAACAAACCAGCCGGTGTCGACTCGTCTGAGTGTCAGAGCTCCCTCCCAGACACTGTGAAACGTGGCAGCTGGCTGCAGACAGATTTAGTCAGTGACTGACAGAGTTTGGTCTTTTCCAGAGTCACCATGTTGCTTCACCTCAATTAAAATGAGCGATAAGGGGCTTCGTTTCAAGCGCAAACCGTTCAAAAAAAGCAATTAAATGGTCCAAAAAAAAAAAAATGCATGAAAGTGCAAGTTTTGCGAGTCGGGCAGAATCGCCCGTCCTCGTTTGGGATTAGAGAGCAAATAAAATGCCAGACTTTGTGGGATCTTAAAATGCTGCAACAACAAAAAAAAAGAAGAGGGAACAGTTGCAATTTAATACTACAGCCAACTGTCCTTTTCTCTTAGATGAATATATATTCTTGTTTTTTTCCGATTGGACGTTTCTTGCAGCAGACAATTAAATCTCCTTTGTTGAGAAGTTGAAACGAGCAACATCCCAAACTCGCCCCGCGATACACGAGCTGTATCCTCGACGCTGGCTGATTTTTTTTAACAGTCGTGACGGCAGATTCTACATCCATCACAATAACGAGGGGCCATAATACTGATGATGGGAACCGTTACCAACCGAGAGCTACGACAGTCACCGCCGCTATCCTCATTTCAATATGTCTGTGTTAACAAGGGGTTTCCCACGTGTATGTGTCACCAGCGACCATCCACTCAGGACCTTTCTCTGTAGTGCTTTTGTCTACTGTATAGCTGCATTAACCCAGCGTCCCAAAAAAATTAGACTTTTTAACTGTGGGTGACAAAGAGCCGCGGCGGTAATAATCAAAACCGATGCTTTCATCCAGCTTGAAAGGCCGTGAGGGCAGCTCTTTGCCGCGTGGAACGGAAAAAAAAAATAAAAAATCACACCTCAACTGCCTATTTTATCCACAATCAAAGGCAAAAATCCAGAGAGAGTGAGTGGAAGTGAGTCTTTAATGCACCTTATTTGTATAATTTGGATTTCATATCAAATGATGAGGCCAAAAACAAATACTGCCATCTTTTTATTCAGGGTTCTCAGTGGCCTCTCCTGTAACAGCAACAAACAAATATATCGGGATACTGTCGACACACTCTGCTTTTGCTCTCCCAGAAGCAGACACATTGAAATGCATACAGTTATACAGTAAACACACACACATTGCAGGAATCCGACCAACAACTCAGCATCAGAAGCAACAGCGAGACCAGGGCCTCATTTCATGGTTCATTTAAGCTCTGATCATTTATTTGTCAGTTTTGTTTTTAAATTTTATTTTATTTCTTCAAATAGAATAAAGTAGTCGATATCATTAAAAGGGATTTGCGAAACCAAATCCGCAGCAGACATCTATTTTCATACAACTTTTTCCTATATAAGTCGTCTTTGTACAGCTAAGCTCCCATTTTAATACAGATACAAAGCTTCATTTTAATCGTAAACTTTTGTACAGATCTGGCTCTTGGTTCCTCTGAAGGATCTTTGCACCGAGGAGAAAAGAAAAACTGTCGACAAAAAGCGGTCAGAACAACCGGACGTTTTAAAAACAGTATGCAAACATGATTTGTGGCACTTTCATTTGTTTAAAATTGTGCACAATTCCAAGAAACAGCTGCCAGTAGCAAAGCTGAAAATGAACTCTCTATTGGAAAGTGTAAAAAATCTCCCCTAGTGCTAAGATCCTTCTTTTCATAAGGAAATACGGACCAGAAATAATAACTAATGCAGTCATTTATGGGTTTATTCTGCCTCTCTGTGTGTATTTACAGTATGTACCAGCCCCTCTGCCTTCTTACACTCCCCGTCAGTTAGCCTTCGTAAACCATCCGTTGACCTGAGCTAACCGATTTTGTTGATTTCTTTTTTTTCTCAGAGATAAAAGAATTTGCAAGAGAATTGAAGCATTAGCGATGCACAAGTTTTTACCGCCGAATGTTGAAATGTGAAAGTCGCCTTCGGGTGAAAGTTTCTGAAGATTTATTTTTTAGCGTTTTAAAAAAAAACAACAACAACAAAAGGAGCGCGCAAGAGAGAGAGAAAAGAATTTAGTTTCTTTTTATTTTTACTGATCTTTGTTGAATTCAACAGTTTCTTTGTTTTATTTTTTTTTCGATTGTGTGTCTGTCACATTTGCCTTTTGTATTCCAAATATAGTGTATTTGAAACCTCTGTCATTGGAGTAACATGTACAACTATCAATCAAGAAAAAAAGGAAAAAAAAAACCAAACAGCTATGATTTGTTACGTGCAATACTTTGTAGAATACGTTTATTTTTCATTCTGTTTTTCCAAGCGGTAGTAACGAACCTCTGAGACAGCAACGTGTGAATTGTTGAGGAATTCAAATTAGAATCTTCAGGGTCCAGTTGAAATTAAAACCCGCCGCCACGTGTGGCACCGAAACCAAACCGAACCACTATTCCATCAGAGATCTTGTGGTTTTGAAATGCACTGAGAATTAAATGATTATCGATCGTCGTCACATCAAACTGAATTTCCTAACGAGATGCTGTTTTTTTTTATTTTTTATTTTTTTTGTGACGGACCTAAGTTGTGACTTTGTGAGGGGTAGAAAACACAGTAACACTGCCACTAAAGCCCACCGTTCCTCCTGTCTGCCTATCTCAGTACTGCTGCGTTGCTAAAAGACAAACCAGGCAGCTCTCCAGAACCACCACCAACCACCAAAGGTCACCAATCTACAATAATATCTGCAACGTCTAACCGGTACCTTCTACGTCCAATTGGCTCATAATGGAACAAACATCTCAGCGTGATTTTTTTGGGTGCTTTTGGGGAAAGCTGCCCCTCAGCAGCAACAAAGCGGTACATCCATGAATAACCAGATCGCACCATATCAAACGTGGGCTTTCCTTTTAAAGACCTCATATGCAAATTCTACATTCTGCTTCTTCAGACATGTTCTGTCCGGATCGCTCTGCCAAACCCCTGCGACCTTTAGTGCTTTATCAAAGAGAAACCAAACGACATCTGCACAGGGAACAGATTCAAATTTTTACATCGCCTACGTCTCGTGTTTCTGAACATATCTGCAGGATTCCGAATCTGAATTGTCTTGTGTCTGTGCTGTAGATGCAGCGTTAGCTCCGACAGATGCTACGCAGAGGTGACGCAACATCTGTTTTTATCGCTAAAGTCACCCTCTCCAGCTGGGCTCTATTTCCTCGATGCAAAGTCGACCTCCGTCTTTGAATTCGATACCAAAAAAAACCAGAAAATATCAACGTTGTTTTGGTATTTTTAGCTCTAAATTCGACAGCATCAAATTGAATCTCTGTGCAAAGGCTTCTGGGAAATGGAGTCCCGCTCATCCTCCTCCCCCCCACCTCTGATCATGGTCTCCAATGACAACGCCTCTGTCTTTCCTGCATTACACCGTATACCAGCCCTTCCTTTTTTTGAGAATGTACATGGGGAAAATGTTTTTTAATTCTCGGTGAAGAAAAAAACATTTTTAAAAAAAAAGGAAAAAAAGAATTTGAAAGGTTTTTATTTTTTATTTCTATGGCCAACCTGTAAGCTAGACGAAGAAGAAGAAGAAGAAAAAAAACTGAAAAAAAAAAACGACAAAAAAATAAAATAAAATAAAAAAAATATGTGTTTGAACAGGTTTTACAAAGATGTAAAACTTTTTTTATTTCTTAATAAAAAATTTGTCTTCAGAGAACGGAGTCGTGAGTTTCATGTGTCTGGATGTGTTTTTTTTTTTTAACACACACATGCACACATCATTCCTTTCAAGTTCAATTTCCCAACTCGTTGGAGTTATGTACCTTAATCCCCCCCGACAACATAATAAACTCTAATCCCTCAAAGCCTGTAATACAAGATTTAAGGTATTCGAGCCGGCGCAGGGGGCTGCATTCCTGCGCACTCGCTGCTGCCAGTGCGCCTGAAATATGTGAAAGTAATGAAGCTGGGTTGAAAAAAAGTCCTTCATTACAAATTCAATAACATAACAGCTGTAATCTGGCTGTGATTAAGATGCTTCTCTAATGCCGTATGTTATTCTAAAGCAGAGCCTTGAGGGTCCTGGAAGCGATTCCAGGCTAGCAGGCACTCTGGAAGAGCTGATGTGATGAAGTGCAGGTCCGAAATAATTAAAACCAAATTTCATTTTAAGGTTATTTAGGCTGCATTGATCCAGTAGAGTTTAGACACATATTAATCGTCGCTATGTGTTGCATACAGGATGTGACCTTATGCATGCAAGAAGCAATCAGTTACAAACAACAAGTGACTGATGAATGCTTTTTGTTCCGTGTTACTGTAGACGTCTACATGTCAAAGTAAAGACTGAATATTACAACGATCACCTCTTCACACGACAGATATCTGCTGCATTGGGCGAAAAGTCCACACAGCCAGAGGGTCATGAAGTATTAAACATGTCTCTGAAACAATATTGCATTAGTGTAAAAGCTTAATTTTGTCCTGTATAGTTTCCATCTAACATTTCTCTGTGTGGACTATAAATAATAAAGCATTTCATTTTTTAAGAGTCCTGCTGTAACCTGCAGACTGGATGTGAGTTTGGAAATCAGCTGATACATCCATACCTGGGTCCATTCCACCTCAGAGCATCAGTTTTCCATCCATCCATTAGCTATACACCGCTTTATCCTCACTAGGGTCATGGGGAGCTGGAGTCTATCCCAGCTGACTCAGGGTGAAGGCAGGTTCACCTGGACAGGTAACCAGTCTATCACAGGGCTACACTTAGAGACAGACAACCAAGCACACTCACATTCACACCTACGGACAATTTACAATCACCAATTAACCTCAACATGTTTCTGGACTGTGGGAGGAAGCCGGAGAACCCGGAGAGAACCCACGCTGCACGGGGAGAACATGGAGACTCCACAGTGCCCCCACTGGGACGCGAACCGGCGACCTTCTTGGTGCGAGGCAACAGTAACCAACTGCACCACCTGGCAGTCCTCATCAGTTTTTTTTTAAAAACAATTTCTGCTCAAGAAGCTCTGATTTGCCGAAAGTTTCTATAGCAGAAAATGTGGATATTTAAAAAGTTAAGAGTGTGAAGTATTCACTGGCATTTCTGATTATGGGATCAAAAAAATTATGATAAAAAAAAAGTTTTATAGCCCTATTAAGTCAGCCAAATCAGAACTGGTTCATCAGAAGGCCCCTGTTGATCTGTGATGGTACAACCCACCTGCTACCATGAACAATGAAAGTCACATGATCGGTTTTATAGTAAAATCAACTCAGGCCTCTTTATCTTTTCTTGATCTTACGTTTGATTCTAACAACCCACGTACACGATATGACATAAAAGGTTTGTGTATGTGCTGCCTTGTTGTGGATCTGTTCCTCTCTTTCTGATGCTGCAGGTGAGCTGCTTCTATTGGTCAGTTGGAATGATTGCCCAGGTGCTTCCTGATCGCTGATTGGTTCCCGCCACCAGGTGCTCGTTTCCCCACTAACGCAGCCGTTGTTGTTACATCCAGCAACTGACGTGATGCAGAAGCCACCAACGGGCCTGTGAGGGCGACCCACTGAAACCTGTGCTTACCTAACAGAAATAAAAACCAAAACAGAAAGCACTTCTTACCTAAGCTCCTAACTACTCACAACAGTAGTGGGGGGGAAAACGCCAGCCCCGTCCCATGCTAAAGCTCGTTCTGAAACAATGGCGGTAAGCGGCTCTGAGAAGCCGCAGTAAGCAGCTGCAGTTTATGGAATATTTTGACCCAAACATCCGTTTCACAGCCAGGGGGTAAGGGCTCAGACATGCTGGTGATTAATAGGAGCTGGGTACTGAACACAGCTAATTTTCCCAGACTGTAATTTTCCCTCAATAGCTGTGGTTACATGAGCTTTTTTTTTCAAATTCAGCTGACTTATTCCCATGATACCATTTACATGAGTTCCATAGGAATATATCAGTATTTTTTTTATGCCTCACGTTATCGGAATCTCTTTGACGAATCCTGATGATTTGACCCAAGATGAGAAGCTATCATGACTGTGGCTCCCATGTGGCCCGGCGAGAGCCAGTCGGGTTGAACCTGCCGAACGTCGATGCTGCTGTTTTGTTGCTGAGCTTTAAATAACTGGCACTCCGGAGAAAGAAATAAAAGCCCAGCATTTCCATTCGCTGCCTGCCAGGTCCAAGAATAGACTTTACTGTTGAGAATTGTATTTTTTTTTCTCTCCTTTTCATCTTGAAGATAGTTTTTTTTTTTCTTCTTTCTGGCATTCACACAAAGCAAAAACAAATCAGTGTTTTGTAGATAAGTTGTTTTTTTTCCTGTGCCACTTTTGCTTTTTGTTCTACAGTCAAAAATAGAAAAAAAAAAAAGTGGGGGCAGGAAATGGAAATGTCAGGGCAAGAGGGATGATGTGGAAAATCAGATGGGGACAGTTGTGATCCCAGGATGTGGCAGTGAGTCGGTACGGCACATGGGGACACCGGATATGTACTTTCCCATTTGTTTTTTTTGCATAAAGATTAATAATTTCCAGATGGCAGCTGCAGCTCCTTTATGTACAGTTGATTACTTTTGCCATAGAACTGTCTCAGATGTGGTTGATCTGCTACGGACCAAGTATTTATTCATTCCTAATTTTTCATACATGATGTGAGAAGCAGCATTTTAATGGCTGATTTAATTCACAATAAGTGGCTTTGAGAGCTGGTCATATGTTATGAAAGAAATCTGAATCGACAAAATCAATTAAGTGGAGCAAAAGCACAACAGTCTCTTCTTCATCGTAGTTTTTAAGGAGACACGGTACATATCTTTTATGATAAATGTATTTGTGGGAAACGCAGCTGCAGATGAATATTTTTGATGCACTGTAAATAAACAAGAACTGGAACTAAGATGATCCAGTGAAGGTACTTCTGGAAAA